>NC_069134.1:33713241-34013241 GCF_026914265.1 Mya arenaria | reverse complement strand
CGACGCCATTAAGTGGCTCGTTACAGTTCCTGAACAAAAATGAAATCAAACGTGTTGGCTCGACCGGCTCTCATAACATATAATAACCCATTTGAGCATATTTCGGACGATCTTGGTCCCACAGTCAGGTCAAGAGGCGACATAAACAGCCTGCATGATTTAGCAAATTCAGGAGTGGAAAACTATTCCCGCTGACCTCATGTTTGGTCAATGCGGAAACACATTACATTATGGCAAGTATCGGTAGAAGAGATGATCCCAAAAACATGTTAGCCATTTCTTAAAACGTACAAGCACATGGTATTAGTTGTATGCTTCTCAACATATACGGAAACATTACACTCTTCTCTAAGAAGCAATATATTAAATGACAAAAACGTAAGTGAAAACTTTCTTTTCCAACAGAGTATATATGAAGATAAATGGCTATTATAAACTCTTCAAAGAGTTAAGCTACAAACCAACTGAACATAATATAAAACATTGTGCACTAGCCGTTGTTAAACACATTCCCAATTTCAATACATACATATTTTAAATGGTTATACATATCTTTTTTACTGGCAATTGTAACAGAACACAATTTATGTAAATCTAACATACATGTCATAAAACGTATGTGATGTAGTCTTAAACAAGTATATGTATACATTTAAAAGCAACATTTTCTGAAAATGAAGTTTGAACTAAAAGAAGTTGTTCTACTTGTAACTTCAGTTGTATTGGACACTTGGCATTATGCAGATGTTATTTATTCCACATTGATTTAATTTTCAGATTGTCTAGAAATCTTCCTGTAATAACGTAACATGTTTTTTCGACATTCTAGCATTTATTTTGAAACAGCGTTATCGTTGCATATTTGAGGACATGTGAGAAAAAAAGCTTAATGTAATAATTACCGAATCTTGAAAATAATGTTTATATCTTTGTAGTATTAAAGAAGTTAATCATCAAATCGTTTGAAAGTTTCTGTTGGCGAAGGATTTCCTCGAGGAGCTTATTCTGTCTCATAAGGAAGCCTTTCGATGCCATCTACACCTGAAAAGTAATTTGAAAAGCAGCTCCAATCATTGACAAGTACAGCACTTGTAACCTTATCATATGCCTTAATGCTAATGCTACCAGTCAATATGGATTCTTATTACACTTTATGTACAATACGTTTGATAGTTAAGTTTGTCCAGACAAGCTACATGTAACCAATAGGCGAAGTTAATCAAACACAAATTATGGTTTAAAGTTTAATTCCTGACAGCAATTCACACAATTCAATAGGGTTAATAGTACTGCGTTTTGATCCGGTAGTTTGTATCCGACTCGAATCGATTTTTGTGTATTCAGATTTCACGAATCAAATCAAAATCTGCAAAACTCCACGAGAGTAGGATCAAAATGCTGTTCTAGAAATCCCTTTGTTATATACATATTGGGTATAAATCATTTTGAATACACATTACAATATAATCATTGGAATTTTATAGAAGCAATTCTTTCTTTCATGGCGTCATTTCAACATCGTACAATCGATACATGTTATGACGTGCAGCATCAGAGTGTAATATGGGCATATTAAACTAGAACAAATGTATTTTGCGATATGTAAATTAATACTGCATATATAATAACATATCGTATTACACAAACCTCTTATTTCACAGTTCGATCCCGTCCATCCGTCAGCACAGTTGCAGGTGTATCTGGAGCCGTCGTTACTCAAACTGCAGCTACCGTTATTGGCACAGTAGCCATTGTACGAACAGTCTGCTCCAACAAAATGCAAATAATGGCTTATATATCATACTGTATCATAACAAAGCTTAGAGTTTAAAGCTGAACAATAGTCCATGTTAATTTTGTTTCTTATGTAGACAGGCACATGTGTCACAGTACCATAGTACCAATTTAGTGGTTTGACTTGTAATAAATAATCTCACTCAAAAATGAAAATACTGAGGTTAACCAACCGTGTTCACATTTCAAACTCTTTTTTTGCTCTAGTTATATGTCATAAGTCTCCGATAGACAATAATAGATGCTGAACACCTCACTTCGTGAAAATGTATAACTCATTAATCAAAATACTTCTCCTCTGTTGTGTAAACAATTCTTTTTTCCTTATTTTATGTCGTTACTAAATGCATGCGGGTATTTATTTTGATAAAGGACACATATCCCTCGTCTCCAAGTATTGAACAAGGTGGAATGCAAACAATATATGATAACATATCGTATTATAAAAACCTCTTATTTCACAGTTCGATCCTGTCCATCCGTCCACACAGTTGCAGGTGTAGCTGAAGCCGCCGTTACTCAAACTGCAAGTCCCGCCATTGACACAGTAACCACTGAATGAACAGTCTGTAAAATGCAAAAGAAGTACGGTGAAATCCTTAATGTTCGTGGGACATTAATGTTCGTGGTTTTTGTGGGTTGGGTGATCCACGAATCCAATATCCCACAAAATATAGACCCTTTATTCCTTTTTTCAATTGCCATGTTATGTACATACCCTGGTATATTCTCTACAGAGGTCGCAGTATACAGCGGTATACAGCATGTAACGGATATACCATTCAGGTATTTTCGAACGGCCAAACGGCAAACTTGCAACACACTATATATAGATAGGCGTACACAAAACAAGCAAACGACTCCGGTGCCGGACAGAATCGCATACAGTCCGGCACCGCATACATACCAAACTGTCTGAGGGCCATTGTTACGCATGGGTGATACGTGCCGCATGTGGTTCACGTAAACTGTTTGCCTTGGTCGTGTAAGTTTGTGTCAACGGCCATGTCGACGATGTCGGAATAATTGGGCAAAGTAGTTTCATGTACGACTTTTAATTAAATCATTTCACAAAATTACTAATTAAATGAGAAGTTTTTCTTATTACCAGCGTTTAATTGAATTGTTAAACAAGGAAATCAACTTCGTTTAAATGCGTATGAGTTATTGTTCTTTTCTTTTTTATGACGGAAAGTAATTGGTTCAACGTTATCGTTGTTTCACTACAATACAAACAAAACTCGAGCTATATGCAGTAAGGGCATGTCACATATATCGTCGTAAAAAGTGCGTAGCGTAGACGGTAACGCACTGAAGTCGGCACTACAGACGCCACTTGTAACGTAAGCTCAGTGATAAGGAACGTTGACTCTGTTTAACTTATCATGTCGGTCAACATACTTTATTTACAATTTCGAATAAAATAGATATAGTGTTTAATAAATGGTTTGGTTAGAGTAACACCCTTTTTAAAAACAGGTAGGGTAGGTAGGCTTTTTTGTTTTATTAGGCTTTATATAAGAGCGTTATCGTCAACTTTTTAGATTGGTATTAAAGTAATATTCTGATAACCTGAACCAAATTAAGTTTTGTTTATTTAGGCCTAGACGAATTTGCTGAATTTTACTGTAAGATCGAGCTTTATTTAAAAGATTGATAACAGAAAGCAATTTTTCCACGAGTATTTAAATGGAAGATTAACAAACGCTCTCCTAAAAAAATCAATTACATTTTATTAAATGGATACTCGTTTAAGCTTCGTGACGTCATTTTTGGTGACGTCATTTTGTTGACTTAATTTTGGTCACTTTTTCAAAAAGATATTCAACGCTACGTTACCAGGTGTGTATACCACGTGATAAATTGCGCCATAAATGCTGCGTTGGAAGATAACATTTTGCTTTGAATGAAGACTTTAAACGATGAAAACTATTTCTTCACCACTTTAAATGAAACATAGCGCAGTCTACGCCTCTTACAAAGCCCCAGCTTCGGTCTTTTACCAGAGTTGGATTGAAAGTTTTGTTTCGAAAAACACTTCGAAAAACCTTTTCACCCAACCGCCGCCTGATGCCGCACTGTTTGGAAACAGGTTTGTCGAAGTGTTTGAGGAAAGTAATAACCTAATCAAACCCCGGTAATAAATCGAAGGCGGGGCTCTTTGAGAGGATAGACTACCATTTGTTTCATTTAAAACAGTGAAGAAAAAGAAAAGTTATTTGTGTAGTAAGTCTTCGTTTAAAGCAAAATGGTGCCTTCCGAAGTATAACGTAATTTCTCACGGGGTAAACACACATTGATTACTTGAAATTTTTATTATTTTAATACCAAAAACTGTTAGAGTAGTGAAATAAACATAATGTTTTACCGATAAGTATAAAATACGAAAATGAATGTTTACCTGGAACATTGCAGTATCTTCCTGTCCATCCCTGACTACAGATACAATGAAATCCGATCGTGGCCGAGAAACTGCATTTTCTATCTCCTCCTGGACATTTGTGGTAACAGTCTGAAACATTTCATGTAAATGAAAGATTGAACAGCTAAGGCCAGACCGTTCAGATAAGGAACACTTGGTCAGAATTGCTGCTAGAAGTCTTACTCTAATCATTAATCTTAAAAAAGTCGCAAATTGAAAACAGTTAATTTTCGTAATTTAAATAACTGTGTGTTCAATTTGAAGATGCGATATCTTCAAATTACGTCTAGAATCGAGCTTCATTTACACGTGTCCAAGGCTTCGTTAAACAAGAATCATAATATTTATGTGTTGCACCAGGCTTTTGCAGACCATTAAATTCTTAACGACTACAAGGCTATTTGATGACTATCATATCCCAAGCTTGTAAGTAAACAAAACAAGACCAACTATGTTTTTAACTAGACATTTTATGAAAATGGTATAACATATAACTATACATCAGTTGTACGAACATATGGTACACATTGATTACTTAAATGGCGGCAAAAAAAACGCCAGCCAGATATATACACAGTATAAAATAAGAATGTAAACAGAGACATTAGAACAACAAAACCCCTACGTTTAAGTCGAGAGAAACAATTACTATGCAAAAAAGCATGCATGGCAAATGCAAACAGGCTGCAAATAGAGTAAATATTAAGGATTCATTATTTCAATACGGAATGTATGCTAAATTGTGTTGGAAGGGAGGCGTTGGAAAAATAAAACATTATAAGGAGCGATGTTCAGTCGCGGAAGACAAAAAAAAACAATGGTGAATGATTTTCCTTCGCTGGTAAGATCACGTGATGACTGTCAGACAATTTGATTGGCAAGCGCTGTCCGGTAAATATAGACGGATATTCTCAGCCGAACAACACGACAAGTAACCAAACCAAAAAATTGTTCACCTAGGCTAAGCAAACTACATAAATAATTTTATGTACCATACAATTTTATATATAATCCTAAAGGATTTATTTCAAGCATTTAGTAAACCCTAATAAGTAATCGCTCCTAGGATGCATAATGAAAATATCATAACTATGTCCCTATGACAAGTTAATTGCACAATTCAGGTCTGGAGTAATGTTCTATATGTACCTTAACTCCATTTTATGGTTCATATATCTAAGAGTTCATTTATGTATACATATTCTCAGCGTCTCTCAGGCGACATATAGCTTTTTGATTGTTGCAACTTATGTTTTAGTTACCAATGGGCTTGAAATAGAACATTACTAAAGGATTTGACAACATGCACACGAGTGCTCGGGTAACAAGTCCATTATTGAATAGTGTTTTAAATCGGGTAAACATTTTGCAATTTATGGCCCGTTCGGGATAAAACACACCATTGATGTAACACAGTCCTGTACACAAGGACATTCAGTTTCCGGACAGTCTAAAAGAATGAGTGTGTATTAGAGGGATAAATTACATTCATATGACGAGATTAACCCTCGGGGCAGACTTACCCATCGTGGTCAAGTTTAACCGAGGGGCAATAATATGCGTATTAAGCAAATACATGGGTAATATAACCCTTAGGTGAATTTGCCCCCGTGGGTATTTCATGAACGCAAACATTGATATGTTCTTACAAATAGTCCTATTTTGCAAGAGTTAACAGAAATTATCCGACATAATAACACAATTACAGGATATATGAAGATATACATAAACTCTTATTCTACTAAACCGCGTGACAAAAAATCCCCGGCGAAGTCTCATTTCATAACTATTTGTTCAGGTGTGGTTATTTGGTCTTTCTTGATACGCATGGTAGTATAGAATTGGAGTACATAATTTTCAATATGCAATAAAGTTAGAAGCTATTGCCTATTTTTGAAGATATTGATAAAAGACAACATCATTTTCTAAAACTGTACCTGTAAACAAAGGTTGAATGTAAGTTTAATGTATGGGAAATCTAAAAAAAACATAATAAAAAACTTTCTGACAGTATAACTACCGTATAAATGTTTCCGATACTCCCAAATTCAATGTACGTTTTCCAAAATTTCTACACCATGATATCAAAAGGTAGTATTAAAAATATATTCCTACCATAATTGAATTAATTTAGCTTCATCTGCATTATTTTCTTTAACTATTTATTGAATTGAATATATTTATTTTACTTAAGTGCCATGCTGTCAGGTAAGCACATGGTCAGTGCACTCGCTTATCACCGTGGCGACCCAGGTTCGATTCTTTGGCGCATGGGGATTTTGTTTGTGGTCACCAAGCTTGACAAGTTGGTTTCCTCCGGGTACTCCATATACTGTGTTGTACTGTGTGTGATCTGTCTGTGTTGTACTGTATATGGTTTGTCTGTGTTGTACTGTATATGGTTTGTCTGTGTTGTTCTGTATATGGTTTGTCTGTGTTGTACTGTATATGGTTTGTCTGTGTTGTTCTGTATATGATTTGTCTGTGTTGTACTGTATATGGTTTGTCTGTGTTGTTCTGTATATGGTTTGTCTGTGTTGTTCTGTATATGGTTTGTCTGTGTTGTACTGTATATGGTTTGTCTGTGTTGTTCTGTATATGGTTTGTCTGTGTTGTACTGTATATGGTTTGTCTGTGTTGTTCTGTATATGGTTTGTCTGTGTTGTACTGTATATGGTTTGTCTGTGTTGTACTGTATATGGTTTGTCTGTGTTGTACTGTATATGGTTTGTCTGTGTTGTACTGTATATGGTTTGTCTGTGTTGTTCTGTATATGGTTTGTCTGTGTTGTACTGTATATGGTCTGTCTGTGTTGTTCTGTATATGATCTGTCTGTGTTGTACTGTTTATGATCTGTCTGTGTTGTACATGTTGTAATAACTTGTTTCATAATCGTTGTAAAATAAATAAGTTTAAACTAAAATAATACAAACAGGTAAATAAATAGCCCCTGATACATTTTACCCGATTGGTAATTGTTGGTTATATTAAAGTTTTTAATTCGAAATAGTTGAGGTATTGCCAGCCAAACAAATGCTGCATTTGCGAAATATTTCAGTAGCAATAGTAGTTACAAATAGTAACTGATACAATCAAAGAACTGATAGCGATGAGAGACTGGGGAATGGTAAAGTAGGTGTCGAGGCTTGATTTTGATGATGCAAAGAATTGAAGTGGTGATTGCGAGATGAGGTTAACATCAATTTAAACAAGATATGATAGTCAAACATTATGCCCCTCTTGAGCGCAATCTTGTCAGGAATTTTCGGACAATTGAATGAAATACGCATGGACCGAAATAACAGCTGATTTGTCATTGAAATTGGATGCCATTGAGGCCGTTTTAAGATTAAGACCATTCAAAGTGTGAGCAAAGAAGACACAGATTTTAATCATGTTCAGATGATGACTAATATTTGCAGATAAACATGTACCTCTTAGCAGCAGGGAATTAGTAAATATGGCGTACATTTTAATGACCAATAAGAGTTGTGATCTTGACCTTTGACTCTATGACCTCAAAATCCATACGGGTCATCAACAGGCCACCCAAAACCTAAATGTCAAGTGTGAGGACCATGGATACAGGCACTGTTGAGTTATCGCACAGAAAAGCTTTTTGAGTTCAAGGTCATTGTGACCTTGCCTTTTAACATGATGACCCGTAAAATCTTTAGTGGTCATAAACTGATCAAGCCCAACCCCTAATTTAAGTTTGTGGGCCATGGGTGCAGGCATTGTCGAATTATCACTCTGACAACCTTTTCCAGTTAATGGTCACTGTGACCTTGACCTTTGACACGATGACCCCTAAAATCAATTGGGAACATTTACTGGTCAGACCCAACCTTCATGTCAAGTTTGACAACCATAGGTCCAGTAATTGTCGAGTCATTACTCCGACAAGCTTTGGTCTACCGACAAACCGACCGACCTACATGTGCAAACCAATATACATCCTCTTCTTAGAAGGCAGTCATAATAACATCAAAACCTATTACCTATTTGTAAGAACTCTTTATGTTTGTGAATAATGTTGCTGTCTTATCTGTGTTTCCTCGTTTAAAAAAGCGCATATGGTTTCCCAGTTTAAATGATATCTTTTTAAGAATATTAAAAAATATCCGACGCTATTTTTTAACTTACTGGGATTTATGTGATAACAACACTAGGCAATTTCGAATTGGAAAAATGTGCAAAAACTGAGAAAGATACACTTGTCGTAGGCGATGTGATACATCAGAAAATAACATTCATTGCATGGTGAACACCGATGTTAAATGTATAAAAAATGACATTTCTTTTCTTGCAATTGTATCATCTGTTGTCTATTCCCTTTAAGATTAAGAGGTATATTCTGTTACACTTGAAAAACCAAGTTCATATGTGCACTTTGCTTCGCCACACTTCCAAAATGTGATGGAGTTTTCAACACAAACTTTATCCCAGACATTTAAGAATGTTAAAACATCAAATGAAGTACTATGGATACTATATGTTCATTAAATGAACATCTTTATTACTCTCGACAGCCACTACACCATACCCCACACCACTCCCCAACTCTCAGTGCTTTGATCTTAGAAGAACAGTCAATTAAACTTGTTTATGTTTTTTTGTATAAAAGCTCTTCTGAGTAGTCCTCCATACATAAATACACCAAAAATTAGCTCAATCTAATAGGCTGTGTCAGTTTTCCCAGTTTAACTCCAGGTTTTTCAACTGAACCAGGCCTCAAATGGCATTTTATGCATCAAATGGTGCTGTTCTACACATCTTTGCATTCATTAGGGTACTTTTGAATTTTGTCAAATCTCATTTTATGTTTAAGGCAATGTATTATATTGCTGATATACATGTTCAAGTGTGTGTACAATATAATTTTGGCTAGTTGCACTGATTTATTATGACTTTAATGCGCCTTTGTCATCAAGCCACTGTGGTCAAGATCATTCGCAGCAACTTGCAGTCAATTAGATGGTAGCAGCCAATAAGTACTTTTACCACGGAACAAAATTTTTTGAACGAATATCAATAAATTTGTTTAAACGCTGATTGTCACTACTGTATGCTCTTGCATATATATCTAATTGTTTCAATCGTAATATTAATCGTAAAAAACAGAATTACGTTCAATCATCGTTTGGAGTCAAGATAGGCATTTCATGTTGTTTTTAGTGATGTTAATTTGTTTTCCCTTTCTTGCATTATCTCAGTGAACGATTGGTTTCATGATAGGTCCGTACGTTATACCACGTGATAAATTGCATGTTCCATGTACGTCATATATGCTTCGCGTTGAAGGTAATAACTTGCTATGAATGAAGACATTACACAAAGATAACTTTACAATTTCATCACTATTTTAAGTGAAACATAACACAGTCTATGACGCATTCGGAACTCCTCGGCCATTTTTATCGAAAACAACCTCGGATGAATTTGGACGATTTACATGCTCAAAAAGCGGTACGTTTAAGTCCGCTGCAAGTAGATCTCGTAGTTATTTTATTTAGCAGTTAAACTTTATGACTTAACTCTTGGTAATCTTAATCATGTTTCCAATAATATACTTCACTGGCAGTCAATTTAAACTTAGATACTTAGATCAATAAATACAACTTTAAAACACTACAGTTCATTAATGATATAATTAAAAAAAAGTACGAACCACTTCCTCTGATGTACCGGCATACATCCGAGGTTGTTTTCGATTAAAAATGACCGAGGAGCCCCGCGTTTGGTATTTACCAAAGTTTGGTTGAGAGTTTTGTTTCTTAAAATTATTCGACAAACCTTTTCTCAAATGTCGCCAGATGAAGCACTGTAAAAACATTATTTTGTCAAAGTGTTTAGGAAACTAATCACCTTATCAAGCTCCGGTGATAAAACGGAAGAGGGGCTCTTAGATAAGCGGCATAGACTGCTCTTTGTTTCAGTGAAAATGGTGCAAAAATGAAAGTTATCTTTGGTTTAGTCTTCATTCGAAGCAAAATGCTGCATTCTGACCTAGCATTCATGACATAATGTTTCGCGTGGTATACACACACTGTATCTTGAACAGAAGCCTTTTTATTTTCAATGCATGCTTTGTTTAATGTATTTGGTTTTCTCTGTTTTGACATATCTATTTCAACGTTAACACAGACACTTTTTTGCTGCTGACTTGCCACAAAGGAGTTGTATATTGTGGCTTCAGGTCCAAAACACGTCAGTTTTAACAACATTCATAGGCGGTTCATTGCTTATTTACACATAAATCACCTTCAATACTGTCTTTTTAGTGCCCTTATGTTCATATACAAGATAAGGAGATACATTCAATTACATCTCAATAACAAACTCGTAAACAAAAAACTGCTGATTCCATTATATTATTATATTTCGTGCACTTTTTTTCGCCAAAACAGTGACTCATGCGCATTTGTAGGTTTTTACTTCCATAATGTGACGGAGTTTTCATAACAGAATTCGACTCCTGTCGTGAGCCACATTAAGTGAAAAAAAACAGATACCACATGATTACTAACTGAACATTTTCTTAAAATACAAGCCAATAATTCCAACGCACAAAAGATCTGCTTTCACTGTATAATGATCATTCGATTTTGACATTTCACACCGTACGCTCACCTCGGACACTTATTATACCTTAAGACTGGAGTCCCCCAGTCTATCCTGGTCGGAATTCAATATAATAGTTGTTCACTTCCTGATTAAAACGTGCTTCGAAGAAATTGGGAAAAGTCTCGGTCTTAAGGTTGTGAACATTAATCTGAATAGTAGGATTTTAAATGAATGGATATTTTTATGAAACATGAGCTTTTTGTTTTCCGATCGGGCAATTAAATGCAAAAGTTTCAGCTCCATACACACTAATAGAATTTCCGTTTTTTTTCCGATCGGGAATAACGTTAACCGAATGTTAGGCTTGTAATGTAAACATATACAATTTCCTGACTAATTTTGGCGGAATATCTCTATTTTTTATAATTCGCTCTTTTTTATAGTGTAAGTGTTAAAACCGTTCTCTTTTTGCAATGCTAGTCAAATGGCATTCTTAAATAATTTGCTTTGTCTTGAATACAAATTTACATATCTGGGTCGCATACTTTTCAAAACGAAGATTACACGTACACGTACAATGAGCGAGCCTTTTTCCACCCCACCCCCTCCCCCTCCAAAAAATGATGAAGAAAAAAACAAAAACTAAAACAAAAAACAATACGAAAAACGATAAATGGCCTTACTTGGATCACCAACTCCTCGTTCCACCAAATGAGGCCCATTCTCTGAATGCGATATCTCTGCATTACAATGTAGCAGAACTGAAACAAAATAGGGTCTTTGCTGAGATTGTATTTTGTCGCCAATATTGTATATCGGCATAATACAATTAATATGAGACCAAAAACTCATCGTCCATGTAGACTGGAATCTGGTAAGTTTATTCTAGGCCTTCATGGATGTTGTTCTGGGACTGGTCTCATACCTGCATCTGCGGGTCATCATGGTATCCAGCCAAGGGTCTGCCATCAGCCAATCAGCGCTCACCTCTCAGGGTCACGTTGGGGTCATTTTATACCAGCTTATACAAACCTCAAGACCCTTAAACTCAGGCAAACCAAATGAGGCCAATGGGGACTAAAAACACAAAAAGAAGATACACCAATGAAAAGGGGGTGCAACTTCCTAGACTTCCTATAAATACAACAAAATTAAGAAAAGTGAACAAGATCCGAACTACAACTTTGAGACTATACTTGGTCATGATGATAAAAATAGGCCATAACCTTAACAAGACCAATGATTGGAAAATAGTCCTCAATATAGCTCTATAATGAGGAGTAACCCAGGGTAAACTGATAAAGACTACCCGTGAAACTGATAATTGGAAAATAGTCCGAAAGATAACCCATTGATCTTAAAAACAGACAGATACTGCCCGTGAGCCTTCGGGAGTTGTTGCATGAAACACATACGTGTAACTAATAAAATCAACAATTACTACCCGTTGAAAATTGGTGTCATCTTATTAAGTAGGCAAAGAAACTAGACAAAAAAACCACCCGTAAAATGCCTGGGTGTTGTCATTTACACTCTGTGCTTACCATTGCACAGGTCCACCCCCAGCCATTCACACACTGCGCTTACCATAACACAGCCCCCGCCCCCTCCCCATAAATTGTATCAGTACCCTAGCCTTGACGCCAAGTTCTCTTGGTAGCTAACCCATCCATAAGGAGCATCAATTACACATCCAACACGAGGACGCCATCAAAAGATATACTCTCAAGTCTAGAAGAGCCATCGAACTTTACCACGGAAGGCCTTCGAACCATATTAACCGACTTATCTGTCTTCGGCCCTTTATCTCTTTCACCCCCAGGACTGCAGGCTTCCCGCTCAATGTCATCGCCCTGAGGGGCCAGATTAAACCTAACCCCATCCGGAGTGCCCGTGGCCTTTTCCAGGCTTAACCCCCTTAATAGATCCCCCTGATTTGATAGGTCATTCCTATCAGGCGCAGATGGACTACCAACTTGAAAATTGCCGTAAGTTGGGAGGGACGCATTCACTGGTTCAAGTGGCACACGTTGCGAGGATAGGTGCACCTGTTCCCACAAGAGACCCCATTTGGTGGAGCCCCTACTTTGGGTTGAGCATTACCATAAGCTTGGAAAGGGCGCTTTCACTTGAACTTACGGCACACGTTGCGAGGACAACTGTCCCTTGCCCTCGCGAGAAACCCAAGCTGGCGGAGCCCCTTCCCTGAGTGGTTGGACCCCCAAGTCGCTACACCTCCTATATTGATAGTCAGATGTAGAAAAATAAACGGAAACATCTTGCACGGGTGGGTGAGGGTACCCTTGGACCTGATAATCAGAAGGGTACCCTGATTCTTGTGGACAATAGCGATAATCATCTCTATATTCTCAATCTGGGGATGGATTAAGAAGTGGTGTCTTAGAACCCCCGTTATCCACATAGTTCTTTTTTTTCGGAAGCAGGCACACGGTTGATGGCGTAAGCATTGGCATAAACCACCGTTGGGGACGTTGCGACCCGGGGACGATGTAACCAGTTCCCATATAACTGGCCCTAGATTCCCAGTTGTCCCCATATCTCTTTTCTGACCACGGTTCAACGTGGTAGTTGTAAGCATTGGGACAAGTCTCAGGTGGGGAACGTTGTGCCCTGGGGACACTATAACCACCTCCCATATGATTGGCCCTCGACTCCCAGTTGTCCCCAAATCTAACCTCTGACGAAGGTTCGGGGTGGTAGTTGTATGCATTAGGATAAGTTACAAATGGGAGACGTTCTGACCTGGGGACGCTATACCCAGCTCCAATGTAACTTTCACCATGTCTTTGTGGGAACCCTTACCCTTGAGAATTGTAACGGGGCTCTGAATACACTTCATCCTTCACCTACTGTGCATGTGAAAACTCATTTGCAAGAGCCCGGAAGGAAAGGGAGCTCTCTGCACCTTTTGGTAAAAGAATTTTCCTAATCCCAAAGTAGCATGTGAACCCTCTAGAACCTGAGGAACCTCACGCCTACTATCACAAAATCAATGCTGAGTATGCCTTAAACTTCCTGGTCTAATTTGATAACATAAGGGTATCCTCTCCCTTTGGCATCTTCCACCTGTGCGTTTGCAAACCCCACTCCCGAGAAAAAACCCTTCCCGTAAATTTCCTGAGGACCTACCTGCACCCCCATATGCGTCATCTATTTTAGACCCCTCTGCAACTCTCCCCTGACCGGACACTCTACCAAGGGCAGGTGTTCGATAGAGAGAAACCCCCGATGACTGAGACCCCGCATTGAAGCCCACTTCATCAAAAGTATAGGGATCCTCCCTTAGGGACCATAGTGACACCAGCGTGTATCATTGTGGATGACAGTCTCCCTGGTGTCCCGTCTATGGCACACGCCCCAACTTCTGGTTCATGCGAGGGGGGCCGCCCTTGTTCAACATACTCAACTGGGAGACCCTCTTCCTCACAATACCGCCCCCCCCCCCCTCCACTCACTTCCGCATCACTAGGAGTCTCCTCCCCCACCAAAGGACCCTTAGCTCCCTGCCTCGCCATGTTCTTACTCCTAACGGGCTTATCAACAGACGCGCTTTGAAGGAAACTCTCTCCTCGGTCCTTTTGTGAAAAAGGGGTGGGATAAGGGACAATGAAGAACTCAGAGGCAAGGCAACCTTAGGGCTTTCAGATACTCCTCTTGGAGTGGGAAAAAAACGTGCACTGTATCAACATCCGGGCGATCGAATAAGGAGCGATAATCGTCTTACTCGACTATATAGAGAATGAAGCAACTTCACTCAAATTCCCCAGACAGTCGATAATGAAATCACAATTCAACAATGATACAAGCAATTCCTCTCACCTTTAAATAATAAAGAAAAGGGACCTTTTGAATTAAATCCCAGGTGGCCAGGATTTAAAAATAAAATGACATGCGCTCCGTGAGATTCGCCCACGAGAACGAAGCACAAACATATAAATCACAAAAACAGAGTTTTCCCGAAGAAAGTGCGGAGAATACTCGTCGCCAATATTGTATTTTGTCGCCAATATTGTATATCGGCGTAATACAAATAATATGATACCAAAAGCACACCGTCCATGTGGACTTGAATCTGGTTAGTTTATTCTACGCTTCATTGTTGTTGTTCTGGAACTGCCAAGGGTCTGCCATCAGCCAATCAGTGCTCACCTCTCAGGGTCAAGTTAGGATCACATGATCACAACACTTATATTGAAATAAATTGCTATTGCATAAAATACATTTGATGCCTCATATCGAAATTAAGTTTAAAATATAATGCTTTAATTTATTAAATTACCTCAGTTCGATATTTAGTTTCAAAAATAGATGCTTTTTTATTCAAATATGTTCCATTTTGATAGAAATAAGACAAATAATAATAAAATGCAATGAACTTTAAGCAGGTTCGCATTATGAAACACTTTTAAATACAGTATCATGCAAGATAACACTTTTAAGTTTACAAATTACTAAATATAAATAGATGATCTGAAATGAGTGTTTGTTTTGTATCGAATTTATTAAACGAGTTCATTTAAAAACGATAAACAACAAGGCTAATTCTTTTTAAATCTTACTTTCGATGCAAAATTTGCATTGCGTGTTATAAGGATGCTTCTTCCGCAGAAAAGAAAATAGTCCGACATAAAAGCATTTTATTTACAATATAAAACATAAGCTTCTTCCGCAGAAAAGAAAAGAGTCGGACATAAAAGCCTTTTATTAACATATAAACCAAAAATCTCAACTACCACCCGATTTTCAAAGGTTTCACTAAAAAAGAAAACAAATATAAATAGTTCAATCCATTTTAATAACGTTAATGTTGAGAGCAATTTCATAACTGTGTGACGTCATTTATAATCACGCGAGTGAGTACAATTGCAAAAACTGTCAGTCAGTGTCACAGTCGCTTTCATTAGTGCGAATTCGCTTTGTAGCTGATTGATTATGGATTTTTGTCTGGTTAGTGGATGTTGACATTGATATTTACTCCGTGAATTCTAGCACCAAAACTGTTCTACAAACTACCTGAGAAAATGACATTTAATGTGGAATCATTGACTGTGTGAACTTGTGCATTTCTCGCGAACTGCCTAGTGGCTGAGAATTTTTCATGTAAGAAGACATGATAGTTTCATTAGAGTACAGCATGTGGACGGGAAGTCGTTTGGATTTCTTTTGTAAAAATGTTTCTGATGTTTGTTAACGTTATTTACAGCGCGTTTGATTACAATTGTGTACTGTGGTTACCTAATTTGCCTAGTTATTACACTTGTTATATATACAAATATTGCATTGGGCTATATCACTCCTGCGCCATAAGTTATGTTTTAAATACAAATGTAAATAAAATACTGAATTTACCTCTACAAACAAAACTTACCCATCATAATGTGCAAGTGTTTTTTTAAATAAAGAGTAAAGACATAATACTCACAACTTAGGGTCATATGACATTATAGTGACCGGCTAAGCAGCGTCCGAAGGTGTATATGGACCGAGGTGAGGTCTATTCTGGGAGTTGAATTGCCGGTCTTTTTGATGTCATATGTCCCGATGTAGTGTGTTATATTTTTTTTAATTTTGATATTATACCAAACATGTTTTACTACCATTCCACATTGTGATGTTTATTTGCGACATTTATTATCTTTTAAAAATAAAGATTGATGCCATTTAACTTAATTATGTCAACGCTTTCAGCAATCCAATTGCCATGTTTAAATATGAAGCATTTATCATGATTCGTAAAACCCTACCTGGTAGAAGGAGGACTATCCAAACAGCCATTTACGTACTAGATTGTATTAGACGTTTAATATATATCGCAAAGACCACGTGAAACAGAAATTTAAATAATAGCCGAAAAAAGGTAAATCCCCTTGCCACTTGTATCTTCCCTTAAAATACTTGTATTATCTTTCTGTTTATTTATACTCCTAGCTATTGATTGGTCGGCGATGTTATCTTCCTAATCTTATACCTGTATGTTTGCATAACAAAAGGTGTTTGTGCTCCGATTTGTTATCTGACAGGCTTTAAAAAGTAGGTGAATTAAGCTAAGTTATAAACAGATTTTCAATATAGTTTTGGCAAAACTAGTGATGAGTTTCAAATAATGCGTCAACTTATGAGTGCATGTATAAGCATATAGCTTTATTCATATATCCCAAAAGTTTGGTCGTCTACATATACATAATATTGAAATTAAATTCCCCGTCAATAAGAAACATAAATTTCAAAGTTTGTAAACGAATATTGTTTACAATATATTTAGAATTGTTTAACGCTAAACAAGACAATTGTTATAACTTGAAATCTTGTATTCCAATGCCATCTTTTTGAAATACACAATCTGCTATTCTAGAATTATCTCAGAAAATTAACTAACTATTATATAGACGAATAAAACAATGGTAATCGATAACTCTTTTCGAAGGTGCGTTCGCGTTTTACTGCATTTAAAATTTTAATAATTATTTTGTTTGTACATATAAACAATTCGCGATCTCGTATTTAATACCTCGCTCCTTGATATCGCCTGTCAAATATTCTAACCGCCTTTGAACGGTCAGTGAAAGCCGTATTCACTGCAACACGGGAGGTCAGGGAGCTTGAACTAGTCTACAAGGTCATGTATGGAATAACTTAAGATTTCATAAGCTAAACACACATTTATTATCGATAAACATCACTGTACAACTGAAAACATTCAGACAGTACAAATCATAAATAAAATCAACCTATAGTCTATTTCACATAACTACACCCCCCCCCCAATTGGAGAGTTTATCTATGAATCTCTTGATTCCATAATCTTAACTGTTTTTGTTATCAAGTAAATGTGGTTGTTGACTGCTTAAAACGTCTAACACTCCGCAAATGTACATGAAGGCAATAACCCACTGTTCTAGATTAGTTTTTTTGTGAGAAATATCGTTCAAACATTCAAAAGTTATTTTTAGTAGATATAAAAAGAAATGATGATTCGTTCAAGCAATCATTTACATAAAATAATAAAGATATACACATGCATGCATGGTTATTAATTATAATAGCATAATTATTATAGTATATAAATATTGATATATACTGATTTTCTATCAATTTATGAAAGCTTAGTATAATACTTGACACGTATATGTATGGTTAGGGATTATTATTCAGTTTTAACAAATGTAATCCTTGTAACGGATTGGCGGTTTGCTGTTGTTGTAGCTGTTGATTTGGTGGTTACTGTGGTTGTTCCGCTGCTATTGAAGTTTCGATGATGGTTGACAGATCCTGCACTTGTGGCAAACTCTCGAATGTATCTTGCTGTTGCATGAGCGTAGCTGGATTGGGAGTTGGGTGTATAACACCCTCCAATTCACGCTCGTCAATGATAACAACACGACTTTGCCGAATAGTCCCATGACATTGCTTCCCACTTTTTTATTATCATTACAGCATGCTCTCCCAGACAATTGCTCGCTGCTTGGTAACTCGCAACTCGAATGTGCTTAATGTCATTTTCATGAACTCGTCAAATTCTGAACTAGTGAATACACTTCCATTGTCTGTGACCAGTTGCTGACATAGTCCATATGTAGCAAATGTTCAAAATAGTTCAATTGTAACTGCTGAAGTAGCTTTGTTCGTATCGAATGCTTCGATCCACTTCGAATGAGCATCGATTATGACCAAAAACATTTCCTCCATGAATGGACCTGCATAGTCGACATGCAGTCTCACCCAAGGTCGTTGCGGCCATTCCCTCGGATGCAATTTCGCTTCGGCGGGCATGATTCTGTTTGTCTAACATAATTGTCAGAGTTTCACATTGCTTTCAATTTAAGTGTTCATTAAAGGCCACCATACATATGTTATGGCCAATGGTTTTTTCCTGTTTGCGCCTGAATGTCCTTTGTGCAACGTGTCTTACAAAGTTTTACGTCCACGATGAGGTATAATTACATGATTTCCGCGGAGAATGCATCCATCGTGCATGCTCATATCCTTTCTTTCAGCAAAATGAAAGGTCTGAAATCCTTATTTGGACATTCTCCAGCCTTTTTTTACAGAAACACTGCAATATTTGATATAACCGCATACTGTTGCGTCTAAAGTCTGACCTATAGTGATGTAATCGACGTTTCATCCAATTGTTCAATGGCTAACACAATTTCTTTCACAGCATACAGTTCAGGTCGTGCTTTAAAGTACTTTGGTTTGACATCCACGTTGCAGTAGATTTTGCCTTCACGCCAGTAACTTTTCCTAATCTTTTATTGAATACGCTTCCGTATTTGTTTTAAATCGCATTCATATCATTGCCACTAGATGTCCCATTTTTACAGACATATTTTCCCCAGTCAAGCTTTATTTCCAGGGATATTTGGCCCATCATTATTCACCACAATGATCGGCAATACGACGTTCTTGTCCTCGTATTTCATGTTGACGTTGCATTCCCCAAGGATTTTAAAATACTCTCCAGAGTTTAACTTTGCTTTAGTTATCTCAAGAGATGAAGATTTTTTGAACCTTTCTCGGGTCTCCTGATTAACTTTCGTCGCTGTAACACCAGTGTTCAGCTCTAATGGCACCGTTGTGGAGCAATCTTATACATGGTGTGCACTTCATTATCGTAATCGCCCTCCACAAAGTTCTGCTTTCCTGGTCTCTTTTTAAACTGTTTTGGAGGGAGCTGCTTTTTTCTCCGCTCTACAATCGTTTTGTACATGTCCTGTTTTTTAACAAATGTAGCAAACATTGTCCTTATGTGAACATTCATTAGGTCATGAGTTGTACCTGTACACTTATAAAACGGCCTCCACCTGCTTTTACAGGCTGCCTGTTGGGGGCAGTCGTTGCTGGAGTTTGCCTATGTTGACCACTTTATTCACAGAAGATCCATTTATCGACTGATAATGTAAAGTGGCATCACTTCTTGCTACAAGTTCCAAGCTTGTCGCAACATCCAAAGTCGAACTTTGGTTCTAAAAGTAATCTCCGCTGCATTCTGTCCTCATTAATGCGATGTACGAGTCGATCACGAAGCATTTTTCTAGTGTCTCTCCAAATTTGCAATACTCCGACCATATACGTAATTACGCCACAACGTTTGATACAGTTTCTCTACTTTTTTCAAGCACGACTGTGAAACCAATATCTCTGCACTACTTTGATGGTTTAGGGTGATGATACTTTTGAACAAGGTCGTTTAATTCAGCAAAATATTTGTCACTTGGTTTGACTGATAAAATGAAATTGCACATCGATTTTTCTGTTTTTGCCGAAACACTGATATTAAAATCACTTTTTCTTGTCCACATCAGTAATTTCATTTGCAATAAAATAATATTCCAATCTTTCAATGTGCTCGTTCCAATCTTATTCCCATAGCAAAACTCTCTTATTTTTTCCGTACACAGACATTTTTCACGATCCTCGTCGCCAAATGTAATAACTAAAGATTTCATGAGCACATTTATTCTCGACAACCATCGCAGTACAACTGAATACAATTAGAAATGCAAACCATAAGTAAAATTAACCTATAGTCTATTTTCATTACAACAATAACCTTACGTGTGTCACAGAATTCATACTAAATTGCAATTATTAGCGTCATCACTCAAATAATTGCACATGTTCATCAATTATACAATTAATCATGGTAAAATCGATACCTAAGCCAAGCTGATCATGAACGCTAAATTTCACAAACTAGCTGGTCAGGCTAGCGGTATGTTGAAAAACGTTTGTAAAGCGAACTACTCCAACAATTAAGAGAGTTCAGAGGTATAACTTTAATACTTAGCACTTAATACCAACATGATGTGGCTGGCGTACTTAACGTGCTAGGGAAAAGTCGTCCTACAGTGATGTGCCACTTAGGGCTTTTTGCGAGTTAACGGAGCAAACGTTTTCCACGGTTCGAGTTGTATTACTCTGATACTTGGTATTCATAACCATCGTGGTGGGTGGTAGTGCCTGTCATATTTTCCTTTTAATGATGTGTGCCCGTTGTAAACAATCTTTATACTTTTGGCTATTTTGGAGTTTGCGCAGCAAATTCTTTCACAATTTAAAATGTATCACTGTGATACTTAGTTTACATGATCACCATTATTGGTAATTGTTCTTAGTGTACTTCCCGGAAAAACGGACATTTCGTCTTAGAGTTATGTGTTATTGAATGCGATTTTCATGAGTTTCAATGGCGTTTTGTAGAGATAACATGAAGTTTGGGTATGGATCTTCTCCCATAGTTTTAGAGATATTATTATCACCACGGTTAGTTGTAGTGTCTGACATAGTTTCGTGACCAATGGCCATCTCATTTAAGTTGACCCTGGTCATCTGTTTTGGGGTTATGTGTACTTGAACTTCGGTTTTACGCTTTGGCTATATTGAATAATTTAGATTGACAGTGTGGCAAATATGAATTACTTTCCTTATCATGAGTTTAATTTGTTAAAATGATATATTGCTGTTTAAACAAAAATAATTTGATAAACTATAGGGCATCCAAATTATGCTGTAAATGATGAATACTAATACAATTTTAAACAGCGATGTATTCTTAAATTGTTATTACGTCTTTATATTATAAATACGTCATGTCACACTTAAGAATTCTGTAAATACTATTGCACAACTGAGTTTTCAGACGAAAAGTGATTGGATTGCTATCTTTGGTGTTCAGTTTGCTTATCAATGACTGGACATCATGAACCATTCATTTCAACGCCACATATCGCCTCAAGCGAGCGAACCTAAGGCCTTATAATAAAATAAGAAGACTACACTTTGGTATGTGCGGCTCGTTGGTCTAGGGGTATGATTCTCGCTTTGGGTGCGATATTTCCCGGGTTCAAATCCCGAACGAGCCCGTAATTTTACCTCTTATCTGTTTTTAGTTTCGTATGTCCCTTCATCACAGCTACAAAAGTGTCAACGGATGAATTCCGACTACCGCAGTATAAAAAACCCACAGTGTGTGCGAAACACACGTCTACGTGTACGAGTAGCTACGGGTACACGATAAAAACATAATATTTTTTTGTAAAGTACTTTCCGGTGGGAGCCGGGAAAGTACCAACTACTTGTTGTCGCGTTTTAACGACTTACGTATCTCGTCGTTTAAACGAGTAAATTACCTGATTCGTAAGTCGTGTTAAAGAGATAAAAAATAGCACATATTTCACCTCTATGCCACCGCAGTAAATATATACCATCTTCTCTTTCATGTCATCCTTTGGCGTGATATTTTTTGTAAATTGATTTATCGCTTTTTACGTATTTATCTTACAAAAATAAATTTGTAACATGGAAAAAATGAGATATTGTAAGGCCTTTAGTGTGGACACAGGCAGCGCCGTCGTGCAAAATCATAAATTGACCATCACTTAAACAGCTCAAAATGAAACTTAGTAATCCTGATACAAGTAATAATAAACACATTTGTAACAATGCCCATAGCTTGGCTATAATAATTGTACCGTCTTGTCCATATTCAAATTTGAAACAGACGAGTGAAGGCGTCCGTTTACGATTGGCTTAACTGTTTTGTCTATATTAACTGTGTTTCTGTACTTCATCCACACTCATGCAGGCACATCGTAGTAATGATACAATACGATGAGGTTAGCAGTAAGGAAAAGAACATCAAGTATCGTTGGTCAAATCCCAAGAAAGATGGCATAGCATTGCTTCGTTTGTTCTTCGTGAGAATTGTATTGATTAAGTCAAACTAACCCATGGATGCCCACAATTTGCAGCTACCTGGAAGTTATACAGGGCGGCCGGCCGACAATTGATATTTACCGAAACAATATCCGCCGGTTGCTATTATGATTTAACGATGGTGATATTCTTTCAATTTCAAAGACCACCGTTGCTTTAAAAGCGGGGATAATACCGACCACTACACTACAATAGATAACGGCCCGACAGGCTTACACGCTGCATGCTGTATCCGAACAAAACTGTCCGGACCTGCGTTATATACCACTTTCATTTTAATTGATCATTTTGCTCAAACACGTCTAAGCATATGCATCTGTATTATTTAAGACATAATCTTTTCTGTTTTTGGAAATATGATCCTCTTAGTTGCCATGAATATTCATCTGGCTTATGGCCTCATTCACATTGCCTTATACGTCAGGCTAAATTTTTTCTGTATAAGTATTCAACTATTTATTATTAGTTTCTTCTTTGTAACGGAAGATAAACATATATCTAACAAATCATACATTGAACACAGACATCCGAAGACGTTTTTTGTAAGTGCCTCCGTTTTGAAGTTTTATCTCTTACAAACTTTAACTTATATCAATGTTTAGCTTATAAAAAGACATTCGATAACCAAATCATCATCATCATCACCGACATTATGTTATTTGTATAATATCTATATGTAAAGATATTCAGAATTGCAAATTATTTCGTTTGTCACTAGATTTGTTTCCAGTTCTTGTCTAACTCCTGTGTTCCATAAACATTGTTATTGGACACGTCTTTATTCTAGTTATTTTAGTACCGATATCACTCTTTTGTTTATTTTGCAAACCACTCGGAAATTTAAAAATAAATATTGTTAGGGTGTGTTGCTGGTTTAACTCGTGTGGTGGTCGTAGAAACGGTTTCTCAATATCAACGCTGTGTTAACATCCGAGACATAAATCGTAATGTTGATGGAGTAATTAGCTTAAACATAATTTTTACAACGACTGTGAAGAGAGTAACATTAACTTATACTAAGTTACTATTCGTTGGCACGATAGTGTGCGACAGTGTGGTCTTGCGTTGTGGGAGGAACCGGGAAACCCAGAGAAAACGCACTTGTTCCGCTTGGTGACCACTAACCAAACTCACAAGCGCCTATGCTTGAAATCGAATAGTGATCGACTTGAGGAGAAGCGAGTGCGCTTACCACTAATATAACCTGACTTATATTCCTTCTACATCTCAAATCTCTTAACAATATAACAATACTAGTGCAACTTTGCTAACATATATCTTCAAGATTGATGATATAGATAATTGGCCATTTTAGATTTGACAAAAAAAGATTTTAGAACTCGTTTCGACTCGATTGCTTGCCCCTGCCAGGTAACGCCGATATAAGTTGAACTATTTACAACCTCTACTGGTTCAACACGATAAAGCTATCGTTCCGCTCTTGATAGTGTGGTATCATCAGAAAGAAAAAAACATTTTAGTTTCTTTTTTGATATTCACAAATAGTTTATATTCGTCACAAAAGTATTGTTTCCGGAAAAAATGTTTTATGTTGTATATTGGTGGTTGAAGAAGGATTATAAAGTCATTCATGAACAGTATAAAGACAGGACCAGTATACAGGTTTTTAAAGAAAACCTTGTTTAGCAGCACATAAGGCTTATCATACACACAAAGTCACAGAGACAGACAAAGAAAGGCATCATATTTATTTTTGATAATACACCTACGGGTACTGCCTTGAAACCATACCCAAATAAAACGTCCATTGATTGATCTGATTTAGACGGAAACAAGAGGATGACCAACTAGGATAAATGTAAAGAATGATCTTCATATGTGTCCCGACCGCAGGCGCATGCACGTTGCGAAGACGACACGGGGCTCCTTTCGAAAACAACTTGATTATATAGTAGGCACCTAATGGAGCGGCGACTTGTGGCCCTAAAGAGGGCGTCCTTTTCTTATTCACTATATGGCTTCGAAATAATTAAATTATTATAATTAAATCACCAACTGATAACAGAATAATGCAGTTCTGACTTTATTTTGCAAGATTAATTTTCACGACCCTAATCGCAACATATGTGATAACAGTCCCGCTTATGTACAAAAAATTGTAAAAATGTTTATAATAACAAGTATATTAATTAGATCCTACATGTTCAGCAATGTATTTTTTAAATCACAAACCATTGAATCTCGAACCAACAAAGTTTGACAGTATCCAATTGCCTGATATGGCATAACCATGGTTTGATTCACTACAATGTAACACTGAGTTGTCATTCCAAAATTGGTGCGATTTGCCAAATAGGGAAACCAAGTCATCTTATAGTGCGTTTTTATTGTAATGATTTCGTCAAGAAAATTATGTAAAGTTACAATAATGTTAATTTGAATAGCATGTACATTCAAAAGGAAAAAAGTCCACATAGGTGTACACCGGAAGAATTCAGTGGTCGTTATTCCTCCTGAAATGCCCGTATCATCCCACAATAGGTGATGTCTCGCCCATCAATGGTTGGCATATCTCGTACTCGTACAATCGGTCCCTATAAATAAGACGCAATTATCGTATAGCACTTTGCAATGATAATCTTTATAATTCAGGTTCGCGGATAAACAAAATATAGCCAAACCTGTATGAAGTGGCCACCTTTTTGGAAAGGATCAAAATGGCTGCTTAAGACCAGTGGCCACTTAATCCAGGTAGGAATTTGTTAAGAGCTGGCCTGGACTACGATTGCATGAGCTGACAGTGCCTCCGTTGAAATTTAAAGCATTGATTTAGTATGTTTGTTTGCTGCCCTACCTGCAGGGAATTTAGTGTACACAGGTTAAAACTTACCGTTCCAAGGCGATAACCAGAGTAATCATTGATTTATTGATTGATAACTGAATGTCTTCGTTATATTTGTTTGTCTTGTGACGTTATGTGTCCCTTGTTTAGTTTTATTCCTTACACCTAGTGCCTATAATAATTAAATACACCTCACGCCTACTATCACAAAACAATGCTGAGTATGCCTTAAACTTCCTGGTCTAATTGATAACATAAGGGTATCCTCTCCCTTTGGCATCTTCACCTGTGCTTTGCAAACCCCACTCCCGAGAAAAAAACCCTCCCGTAAATTTCCTGAGGACCTACCTGCACCCCATATGCGCGTCATTATTTAGACCTCTGCAACTCTCCCCTGACCGGACACTCTACCCAGGGCAGGTGTTCGATAGAGAGAAACCCCGATGACTGAGACCCCGCATTGAAGCCCACTTCATCAAAGTATAGGGATCCTCCCTTAGGGACCATAGTGACCCACCGCGTGTATCATTGTGGATGACAGTCTCCCTGGTGTCCCGTCTATGGCACACGCCCCAACTTCTGGTTCATGCGAGGGGGGCCGCCCTTGTTCAACATACTCAACTGGGAGACCCTCTTCCTCACAATACCGCCCCCCCCCTCCACCTCACTTCCGCATCACTAGGAGTCTCCTCCCCCACCAAAGGACCCTTAGCTCCCTGCCTCGCCATGTCTTACTAACGGGTTATCAACAGACGCGCTTTGAAGGAAACTCTCTCCTCGGTCCTTTTGTGAAAAAGGGGTGGGATAAGGGACAATGAAGAACTCAGAGGCAAAGCAACCTTAGGGCTTTCAGATACTCCTCTTGGAGTGGGAAAAACGTGCAATGTATAAACATCGGGCGATCGAATAAGGAGCGATAATCGTCTTACTCGACTATATAGAGAATGAAGCAACTTCACTCAAATTCCCCAGACAGTCGATAATGAAATCACAATCAACCATGATACAAGCAATTCCTCTCACCTTTAAATAATAAAGAAAAGGGACCTTTTGAATTAAATCCCAGGTGGCCAGGATTTAAAATAAAATGACATGCGCTCCGTGAGATTCGCCCACGAGAACGAAGCACAAACATATAAATCACAAAAACAGATTTTCCCGAAGAAAATGCGGAGAATACTCGTCGCCAATATTGTATTTTGTCGCCAATATTGTATATCGGCGTAATACAAATAATATGATACCAAAAGCACACCGTCATGTGGACTTGAATCTGTTAGTTTATTCACGCTTCATTGTTTGTTGTTCTGAACTGCAAGGGTCTGCCATCAGCAATCAGTGCTCAACTTCAGGTCAAGTTAGGACACATGATCACAAAACTTATATTGAAATAAATTGTATTGCATAAAATACATGATGCTCATACGAAATTAGTTTAAAATATAATGCTTTAATTATTAAATTACCTCAGTCGATATTTAGTTTCAAAAATAGATGCTTTTTTATTCAAATATGTTCCATTTTGTAGAAATAAGACAAATAATAATAAAATGCAATGAACTTTAAGCAGGTTCGCATTATGAAACACTTTTAAATACAGTATCATGCAAGATAACACCTTTAAGTTTACAAATTACTAAATATAATAGATGATCTGAAATGAGTGTTTGTTTTGTATCGAATATTAAACGAGTCATTTAAAAACGATAAACAACAAGGCTAATTCTTTTTTAAATCTACTTCGAGCAAAATTTGCATTGCGTGTTATAAGGATGCTTCTCCCGCAGAAAGAAAATAGTCCGACATAAAAGCATTTTATTTACAATATAAAACATAAGCTTCTTCCGCAGAAAAGAAAAGAGTCGAGACATAAAAGCCTTTTATTAAAATATAAACCAAAAAATCTAATACACCCGATTCAAAGGTTTTCACTAAAAAGAAAACAAATATAAAAGTTCAATCCATTTTAATAACGTTAATGTTGAGAGCAATTTCATAACTGTTGACGTCATTTATAATCACGCGAGTGAGTACAATGCAAAAACTGTCAGTCAGTGTCACCAGTCGCTTTCATTAGTGCGAATTCGCTTTTGTAGCTGATTGATTATGGATTTTTTGGTTGGTTAGTGGATGTTGACATTGATATTTACTCCGTGAATTCTAGCACAAAACTGTTCTACAAACTACCTGAGAAAATGACATTTAATGTGGAATCATTGACTGTGTGAAATTGTGCATTTCTCGCGAACTGCCTAGTGATGAGAATTTTTCATGTAAGAAGACATGATAGTTTCATTAGAGTACAGCATGTGGACGGGAAGTCGTTTTGGATTTCTTTTGTAAAAATGTTTCTGATGTTTGTTACGTTATTTACAGCGGCGTTTGATACAATTGTGTACTGTGGTTACCTAATTTGCCTAGTATTACACTTGTTAATTATACAAATATTGCATTGGGCTATATCACTCCTGCGCCATAAGTTATGTTTTATACAAATGTAAATAAAATACTGAATTTACTCTACAAACAAAAAACACCCATCATAATGTGCAAGTGTTTTAAATAAAGAGATAGACATAATACTCACAACTTAGGGTCATATGCATTATAGTGACCGGCTAAGCAGCGTCCGAAGGTGTATATGGACCGAGGTGAGGTATATTCTGGGAGTTGAATTGCCGGTTTTTTGATGTCATATGTCCCGATGGAGTGTGTTATATTTTTTTTAATTTTGATATTATACCAAAACATGTTTTACTACCATTCCACATTGTGATGTTTATTTGCGACATGTATTATCTTTTAAAAATAAAGATTGATGCCATTTAACTTAATTATGTCAACGCTTTCAGCAATCCAATTGCCATGTTTAGATATGAAGCATTTATCATTATTCGTAAAAACCCTACCTGGTAGAAGGAGGACTATCCAAACAGCCATTTACGTACTAGATTGTATTAGACGTTAATATATTCGCAAAGACCACGTGAAACAGAAATAAATAATAGCCGAAAAAGGTAAATCCCCTTGCCACTTGTATCTCCCTTAAAATACTTGTATTATCTTTTGTTTATTTATACTCCTAGCTTATGTTGGTCGGCGATGTTATCTTCCTAATCTTATACCTGTATGTTTGCATAACAAAAAGGTGTTTGTGCTCCGATTTGTTATCTGACAGGCTTTAGAAATAAGATGATTCAGCTAAGTTGTAAACAGATTTTCAATATAGTTTTGGCAAAACTAGTGATGAGTTTCAATAATGCTCAACTTATGAGTGCATGTATAAGCATAGACCTGTTATTCATATATCCAAAAGTTTGTCGTCTACATATACAATGATGAAATTGAAATATTCCCGTCAATAAGAAACATAAATTTCAAGTTTGTAAATGAATATTGTTTACAATATATTTAGAATTGTTTAAGGCTAAACAAGAAAATTGTTATAACTTGAAATCTTGTATTCAATGCCATCTTTTTGAAATAGAGAGGTTGCACCTGTGGGTGATTTTACCCAGCACCGTTTGGCCGCCATCTTGGAGGGACAGATGAATGTAGCGTACAAGTAAACAAGTGATTATTATTAAGATTTGAAGTGATAGCAGAGTTTATAGGAAACATTTATAGGTGAAGTATGAAGCCTATGACTCGCTTCCGAAAAGAGACTCTATAGGGACGATTTGAGTGCGCTAGAGGAAGCGAGTACCTAGAAAAAATGAAATTGACAACAAAGACCCTTACGAGGCAACATTTGTAAAGGGATTTCTGACGATAAATCCTTACTGCCGACCATCAGCTACCCTGACATTGTGAATATTTAATATTCACACCCAGCCCCTACTCCAAGGATGATCTAAAGGCCTACAAGAGGCTCAAATGCTATGTGCAGGCCCAGTGTGGCTGGGTATCTGAGGTGAAGGCTGCAGTTGTTGGAGACAGGCATGTGATTGAAAGTAAATCAACTGGATCACATAATTTTGTCATGTTTTGATATACATAGAGAAACAAATGCCAAGTAGCATTTTAATTAATATTTAGTTGTTTTATTTTTGAATGCATTTAGGCTGGCTTTGTTTGCCTAACCCCACCCCACCACCGCTCCTACCCTGGTGTGTTATGTCATTCAGGCCCTTACTGCTTTCACACTGAAGTTTAAAGGCTCCCGACCCCTCAAGGCCAGACACCTCTGCACCGTCGTTAAAGACTACTTTAGTTTTGTACAATTTTCAATTTATGTTTAGTCCTTTTAAGGTTTAAATCCATGCGTTGAGGAGAAGCCGCTCAACCCATGGCTCATCTCAGAGAAAAATGGTTAATCTTGGCATCCCACTGTGACTGCCTGGCTGGCTTAGGCGAGTTTGTACACATGTTGCTTCCCTGATGTTCAGTATAGATGAAAACTGTCCGTCTCCGTGATGCTCGCAACTAACTGGTGGATCATACCTTCAGCTGTGAAGGGGGTCTCATACAGCATGATAAAGACATTGATTTTACATCAATGCGTTCCCTGAAGAGAAAGTATGAGAATGTGGAGGGAGATATACCTCCTATCCGCAGTCGCCACAACCCAGAAACATCTGAAAGATGTGCCAACACCAACAGATGCAGAACTGAATGGATTCTTTTCAAACTAAGTGCCTACTGGGAGAAATCCAGCCATTTTGTCTGTAGTTAAAGAATTCTCTGATGACTATGTACCGAACAGGACAAAATGGACCTACCAGTCCTTTAGGGAATTTGAAGACAAAAGATGCAATGATGATGAATATGGACAACTTGTAAATCATTGTACTGGCATACAGGACTGTGTCCAAGGAGCAAATAGCGAATGTCGAAGAAGTGACAAGAAACCAAAGTGAAAGTAAACTGGGGCAATCGTACCGGGCAGGGGTATATTACTGCGTCAAGAGCAAAGCAAGTCTGCTCGACTGATCCATCAAATCCATCACAATCACTGATAATGGACATCTGTTATCCTGGAATAAAACATTTCAAACAGCATGTACAACATGGGGGACAAAGAATGAGCATGTGTTGCCAGAAATGAATTCCAAACATACCATGGAAGATAAACACCAGGGCTTCTGTGTTAAGCAGTGTGGGCCTATTCATCTCTGAACAATTTCCCTACATTGGTGCTTCACCTGATGGAACTTGTACATTGTCATTGCTGTGGGGACATCACTCTTAGAAAATCAAATGCCCATCACTCTGAAAGAAAGCTCCTGACAGTGACTCTGAAAAATATGTTTGACAAGGAACAGTCAAGGAATAATGGTACTGACCATAAACACCCTATTATTATCAGGTTCAAACACGGATGGGTGTTAATGGCATAAGGGCAACACATTTTGTATTATGACTGAAAAGGCAGTACATATGAGCTTGTTCTGTTTGACATAGATGTATGGACTGAAACTGTGAAAAGGGAAACATTGATGAAGGTGGCAATTTTGCCTGAACTTGTTGGAAGTTCTATTCAAAGCTTCCTGGAGTGGTTTGCTGTGAGCCCCTAAAAGAAGTCCAGCCCCCCTTTTTCTCAAAATGACTCTGAAAAGACATGGTGTTATTGTGACCAAGTGGAATCAGGAGAAATGATTTGTTGCGATGATGAAACTGCCATATTGTTTGGTTTCACTTCACATGCTTGAAAATTGAGCGAAAGCCCATGGGGAAAAAATGGTTGTCCTGACTGCCGAAAGTTGGATTGTTGAAGAAAAAGAATTCAACAAAGAAATGAAATAGTGATTTACGTTAATGTGTTATGATGTATTAACATGATTCCATACATATTGTATTAACTGCAAGTCAAGAAAATTTCATGTACAAAGTTGGATTGTGTAACAGGACAACATAAGCTCTAAAGAGCTTTTAGCACACACTTAAACATATTAAGCAATCATCATACAAAAGTAACATGGTTATATAATTTAATATTAGCACATATAAGTTTATATAGAACAATAAATGCCATAGACTATGATGTCAAATTAGTGACATCTTCATGTATTTTTGTGTTATCTAAAGTTATTTGGTTCTATTGAAGTAATTTTCATTGGCCTTTGCATAATCAGATGATACCGTATTTGTGCCTTATAAGAGCAAATGATCAAATATCATTGAATAATAAAACTGCAGAAAAATGGTTTCATGTTTGTTACAACAATGGAGTACTCTGTACTCTGGTAATCAGGTTAAGCGAACCAAGTCTCAGGGTGTATACCAAAGAATGTCAATGCATACAAGCCACTCATTGTACTCGGTATATATACAAAACCAGTGCTCTGTGTAAAAAATAAACTTTCTATATAGTAACAGTACTCAGCAGGCGAAAAACCAGTGCTCTGTTAACTATAATGAACCAGCACTCCTATGAGAACCAGTACTCTCTTTATGTATAGAGTAGTTTGTATAGCAATTAAAATCAGTGCTCCATGTATTACCAGCACTCAATGTTTAACAAACCATAACTCATTGTTACCGATTCTGCACTCTGTGTATACAACCAGTGCACTTAGTATGTCAAGACCAGATGAATTGTGTTAGGTATGGAAATCTATAATCTGTCTACATGCTGACAAAAATGTAACATGTGACTAAGGAGATAAGTTTAAAAACAAATTTATTCATTTAAAATTAATTTAACAGCATTTAAACATGACAGCCTGCATATTTACACAATTTAATACAGTTCAAATCAAGACATTTAATCAAAAGCAACTACTGGATCACATAAATTCACCAATGCCACAACAAACAGTTCCAATTTTGTCAATAACAGGAAGGTCTTGTCCATTTTCCTTTAAGAGAAATTCTACTGGTAATGGACCATTTAAGATAGTTATATTTTGCTTGTTAATCCTATGACTCGTTCAACGTGAATTCTGACATTTGCAAGTGTTCCTTGTGGACTCCAGGTCTAGTGGAGACATTTGGCTTTTTCCTTGGTGAACGCAGGAAGTTTTACTTGGGCACACAATGTTCCAACACTTGCAGCAATATCAAAGCCCCTGTCTGCCATCACTAGTCCCCAGGTATAATGTTGTCTAAAAACCACTGTGCTCAGTTATAATGTTTATCTGGGGTTCTACGCCCCAGGCATTATGAAATGTATGAAATAACTCCTGTGGTGTAATCCCTTTAAAAACTTAACAGTAGTGTGGTGTTTATAGGATGACCATGTCTCAGCCCAAGCTAGCATATTGGATGGTTTATATATGAAGACTTCAAAGCACAATTATAATCACTGCACATTTTTTACCGAAATGTTCACGAAACTGCATTGGCATTGTCTTTGGAGAGGATTCTCTATCTGGCCAATAAACTATGGTTTCATACGTGGTACATGACATGTATCTAGTCAAATGTTCTGGAAATATTAGATGTCGATACACTAAATTGATAAGCTAAAAACAACACTTGCACAATCAAGCCTCAATTTCATCCGTGTCATAATGAAGCATTGAAACTTTGATGGCAAGACCTTTGCAGGCAGGTGACCTTCAAGGTAACACTGAAAATAGTAATCAAAAACTAAGAGAGAAACTAACTCAATGAGGGCGAAACACATCACCTTAGAAAGGGCCATTCAACTATCTCAAATTTTGAATATTGTAAACAACAGATGAATATTCTTAATGCAAGATCACCCCAAGATGTCAATTACGTCAACAGCCGAGGTCGTGGACGTGGACATGGACGCAGACCTGAGATGCCAAGAGCGCAAAATTCGCCGCAGAATAGGAGGAAAGAACCGACTTGGGAAAATGTGGGACAATACACAACCAATCAGAAGAAGGAAGGTGTCCAGCATATGGAAAACAATGCTACGGTGTAAGAAATACACAATCACTGGAACATTGTATGCCGGTCGAAGAAAAGATGTGCACACAAGTGACAAATAACGGGTCGCAGATGAGTGTGCAGAACAATTCAGAGGAGGGGATTCGTGGATGGATAATTACTTTTTAGATACGGTAAGTCATACACAATCGTCCGCCCCAGATGTGCATTTGTAAATTTACGCATTGGTCCACATTTTCAAAACGTTAGTTTCAAAATTGACACAGGAAGCAGCGTAAATACTTTGCCAAAAGGCCACTTTGAAAAGCTCAATGTCAAATCGCCATTAGAGGCCTCCGAATCAAACCTAACGTTACTCTGGTAACAAAAAACAAGTCGACGGTAAAATTACACTCGCGTGCAAATATCGTTCGAAAACCGTGAACACAACGTTCTATATTGTAAGCAGTGATGCACCGCGTTAATTGGCTACAGACATCTGTAGATCTAGGATAATACAACTGACTACGCAATTGACCGAGAGCATGGCCAGCCAGTTAACAAAGGATACGTCATGTCAGAATACAGTAACCTATTCAAGGGCGGGTAGGTATACTACCCGGAAAAAGAAACGGTATTTACGTGAAGACGCTATACGGTAATAACGCACCCAGAAGCGTACCGGAAGCTTTAAAGTGCGTTTAAAAGCCAAACTCGATCAAATGGTCAAAGACGAAGTCATATCGCCAGTACGACGAAATCTACGACTGGGTCATCCAATCGTAGTGGTTGAAAAACCGAACGGAAAGCTACGGATCTGATCTGTCTGGATCCAAAACTCTCAATGACTCGATACGCAGACCGCACTACGCAAGTCAACGCTAGATGATGTGACCGTTAAACTCGCCGGCGCGACACAATTTAGCATATAGATTTGACACATGCATACTGGAGTGTACAATTAGACGAAGAACTCTTCTTACCTAACTACATTCGCAACGCCGTTCAAAGATAAAGATTCTTACGTTTGCCGTATGGATGTAAAACATCGTCTGACATTTTTGTCAGAAGGTCAACGAAATATTTGAGGGATTACAGGCATTCACCGCTGGTAGACGACATTTGATTTGGGGACGAACCCCTGAGGAACATGACAAAAACCTCAATCAAGTCTTGCTACGCGCACGCGGGATAAAATTCAACGCACAGAAATGTTCAATCGGTGTGAAATCAGTTCCATTCTTTGGTCACGTGATCACCGACACTGGACTCATGGCCGATCCTAAGAAAATCGAGGCAATTACGCAATTGCAAAGGCCGGATTGCCGCGAAAAGGTTGAAACACTATTAGGATTAGTTAATTACCTATCAAAATTCGCCCGAACCTAGCAGAGGTTACCGCGCCTATCAGAAGCCTCCTGAAAAGGACGTAGAGTTCCTGTGGGACGCCCCACAAGAGCAAGCATTCTCAAAGGTCAAGGAAATAATAAACACGGCCCAGTGCAAGGTTATTAGACCCTAAAAAGCCGCTTGTCGTCGAAACGGATGCAAGCAAATATGACTAGGTTGTAGTCTCATGCAAGACGGAAAACCATCGCGTACGCAAGTAAGTCATTAACGCAGACTGAAATATGTTACGCTGTCATAGAAAAGGAACTCTTCGGGATCTTATTTGCATTAAAAAGATTCCATCAATTAACTTATGGCAGAGAAGTTATTGTGCACTGCGATCATAAACCCAATCTCAGCGATAATGAAAAAACATTGTCGGCTGCCCCGCCGCGCCTTTCTAGAATGTTACTCGCACTGTCAAAATACGAGGTAAATGTTCGCCACGTAACGGCAAAAAACATACCTGTAAGTGACTGTCTCTCGAGACAATCATTACCCGATACATTTCCCGGAATGATCGACGGTTTGGACTATCATGTTCATACAGTGCAAAAACAATTACATGTCACAGACAAAAGACTCGAGATCATACGCGCCGAAACTGCTAAAGACCCACAAATGATAAATTGAAACGGGCATAAGTCAAGGCTGGTCAGAGAGTAGGTCAAACTGTGATCCAAGTATCGTGGAATTTTTCAATCATCGCGATGAGATAAGCACAGAGGATGGTCTGATATTTCGAGGTCATACGCTTGTTATCCGAAATCAATGCGAAATGAGCATGTAGAAAAGGTTCACGATCCCACCTGGGAATTACAAAAACCTGAACGAGCGAAAGACTCATTATTCTGGCCAGGCATGTTAAAACAAGTTACTGATAATGTAACAAACTGCACAATCTGCCTTGCCCACAGGGATGCGAATGCTTCGCTACCATTGATCACACTGAATTCCCGGACGACATTTCAAAAAATCGCGACGGATCTTTTCCATTTTCATGGAAAAGAATACCTATAGACAATAGACTACTACAGTAGATTCTTTGAAGTAGATTACCTACCAAACACAAGTCACAGACAGTAATTCTAAAATTACAAAACACATGTCGCGAATGTCAATTCCCGAGTATTGGTATCAGATAATGCTAGCCAGTACACCAGCGCTGAATTAAAACTTCGCGAAAGAGTGGGGTTTCGAACACCGAACCTTATCTCCAGGTCACCCGCAAAGTAACGGCCTTGCCGAAAAAGGTGTAGGTATCGAAAAAGTTAATGCCAAAAGCCAAGGACACTAAATCTAATCCTTATTTAGCGTTACTAGAATATCGCAATACTCGTTGAAATGCGGATACACACCAAGTCAATTATTGTTAGGGCGCCGAACAAAATCAATCGTGCCGATAACAAACAAAGCATTAAAACCAACTTTGGTGAATGATCATGAAGTCGAAAAAGAATGATCGAATCGAACAAAGACAAAAGTCAAATTTTGATAAGTCAGCACGATCTTACCCCCATATGTGAAGGTCAATCTGTCCGTGTAATATTCGGAAAAATCTGGAAATTAGGAAAGGTTGTGAAAGTTCACAGTGACCGATCATATCAGGTTCAAATGCCTGATGGCAGCAGTTATCGGAGAAATCGGTCAGTATTACACAAAACGCGCGAAAACACGATGACATTGAACCGTTCCAAGAGCAAGTTTTGCAACATGAGCAAATACCTGTTACCCTGTGTCTCCCCCAGAACACTCAAATGTTCCAGATAACATAATGACCCGCCAGTAAACTCTGGATATTCAACAAGGGCTGGACGATTAGTGCGTGACAACCGAAAATATGTAGGAAGTGAATGGGTGAATTGAGAATGAACAATAACATCAGATAGTGAAGTCAAAATAAAAAGACAATGTGTTTACTTAAAAATATATTTAGATATAACACTTTAATAAAGACACATATATATGTATGCATCAAATTACAAAGAAGGAAGCTCTTTAAAACACTGTTGAATACTATTTATTGATAAAACATATAAATAATGATTTGATGAACATTATGTATAATCATATATGTTTTCCTTTAAAACAGGGAGATGTTCTATTATGAAACAGACTATAGATTTATTAATACTTGTACCTTGCTTAACCACTGGACTTCACTTGTAGAATAAACTTATAGCAGACTCACGTCTTGTGTTTGTCTTTCACTACTATAACTTGAATACTTGTCAACCAAAACATACAACAGGTGCAGTCTGGATTTTCTCTGTCGTACAATGCTGACTTCTGCCCTGTAAATAAATACTGTATAAAATAAAATATTGTTCTGCTAAAATGATGAGCATATGAAACAAATTATATCATTCCTTTAGCACATATTTTTTATGTTCTAGCCAAAAAAGGTGAATCTTTCAATGTTAAAATTATCAGACATTTTACATCGACATTTTTTTGTCATAATTTAGGTGTGAAGAACTTGAGTACTAACATCCTAAGTCATGTAAAAGCATCACTATATATCACAATTGCGTACAAATACCTCTCGATTATTTAAGTGGCATACATATTTAAATTAACATAATAATATCAGCGAAAGCTAGGAAGTACAATTTTGAAGTGCTGTATAGTAGGTCCATAACGAATGAAACTGGGTACGAATAATGTTGTGTTGCCGGAATATTGTTATCGAATAAAAAGGAAAACAACAAATTACGATTGATAACAAACATAATTAAGTGCAATTATTGTATATTACCTGAAATAAAATGATCGGAGCACACTCTGATGTGCTAAGGTTTTTCCTGTGAAATCGTGACCGGTCTCGCAAGCCACGATCTTCGCCTTTCCGTTGATAATTCTCGGGTCCTGTCAATTGGTGAAGAATAATTTCCGGTAACCGAAAAACTTTCTGTTGTCTGATTGTTTGCCTTATTATGACGTTTTAAACACACTGTATGAATTTACCATTTTCAAATGAGTTCTGACTTCTCTCGTCTGGAGGTCAACAATGGCTGCGTTATCAGTCTGTCCCTCCAAGATGGGGCTATCGATTTGATTACTATACGTGCAACCTTCTCTACACAATCGGCTATGCTAGAATAATCTCAGAAAATTAACTAACTATTATATAGACGATAAAACAATGGTAATCGATAACTCTTTTCGAAGGTGCGTTCGCGTTTTACTACATTTAAATTTTATAATTATTTTGTTTGTACATATAAACAATTTGCGATCTCGTATTTAATACCCGCTCCTTGATACCCCTGTCAAATATTCTAACCGCCTTGAACGGTCAATGAAAGCCGTATTCACGTGAACACGGGAGGTCGGGGAGCTTGAACTAGGCTACAAGGTCATATATGGAATAACTTAGATTTATAAGCTAAACACACATTATTATCGACAAACATCACTTTACAACTGAAAACATTAAGACAGTATAAATCATAAATAAAATCAACCTATAGTCTATTTCACATAACTACACCCCCCCCCCCCCCAATTGAGGGAGTTTATCTATGAATCTCTGATAAGTTTCCATAACCTTACTGTTTTTGTTATCAAGTAAATGTGGTTGTGACTGCTTAAACGTCTAACACTCGCCAAATGTACATGAAAGCAATAACCCACTGTTCTAGATTAGTTTTTTGTGAAAAATACGTTCTAACATTCAAAAGGTATTTTTAGTAGATATAAAAAGAAATGATGATTCGTTCAAGCAATCATTTACACAAAATAATTAAGATATAACATGCATGCATGGTTATATTTAATAGCATAATATTATAGTATGTAAATATTGATATATACTGATTTTCATCAATTTATGAAGCTTAGTATAATACTTGACACTTATATGTATGGTTAGGGATTATTATTCAGTTTTAACAAATGTAATCCTTGTAACGGATTGGCGGTTTGCTGTTGTTGTAGCTGTTGATTTGGGGTTACTGTGGTTGTTTTGCGTGTATTGAAGTTTCGGTGATGGTTGAGGATCTTGCACTTGTGGCAAACTTTCGATGTATCTTGCTGTTGCATGAGCGTAGTTTTGGAGTTGGGGTATAACCCCTCCATTTCACACTCGTCAATGATACAACACGACTTTGCCGAATAGTCCCATGACATTGCTTCCCACTTTTTTATTATCCTACAGCATGCTCTCCCAGACAATTGCTCGCTGCTGGTGAACTCGCAACTCGAATGTGCTTAATGTCATTTTCATGAACTCGTCAAATTCTGAACTAGTGAATGCACTTCCATTGTCTGTGACCAGTTGCTGACATAGTCCATATGTAGCAAATGTTCAAAATAGTTCAATTGTAACTGCTCAAGTAGCTTTTTAGTATCGAATGCTTCGATCCACTCGAATGAGCATCGATTATGACCAAAAACATTTCCCCCATGAATGGACCTGCATAGTCGAAATGCAGTCTCACCAAGGTCGTTGCGGCCATTCCCTCTGATTCAATATTCGCTTCGGCGGGCATGATTCTGTTTGTTAACATAATTGTCAGAGTTTCACATGCTTTCAATTTAAGTGTTCATTAAAGGCCACACATACATATGTTATGGCCAATGTTTTTTTCCTGTTTGCGCCTGATTGTCCTTTGTGCAACGTGTCTTACAAAGTTTCACGTCCACGTTGAGGTATAATTACATGATTTCCCCGGAGAATGCATCCATCTGCATGTTGACCAACTTTATTCACAGAAGATCCATTATCGACTGATAATGTAAATTGGCATCATTCTTGCTACAAGTTTCCAAGCTTGTCGCAATATCCAAAGTCGAACTTGGTTCTAAAAGTAATCTCCGCTGATTCTGTCCCTATTAATGCGATGTACGAGTCGATCACGAAGCATTTTTCTAGTGTCTCTCCAAATTTCCAATACTCCGACCATATACGTAATTACGCCACAACGTTTGAACAGTTTCTCTACTTTTTTCAAGCACGACTGTGAAACCAATATCTCTGCACTACTTTGATGGTTTAGGGTGATGATACTTTGAACAAGGTCGTTTAATTCAGAAAATATTTGTCACTGGTCTGATGTAAAATGAAATTGCACATCGATTTTTCTGTTTTTGCCGAAACACATGATAATAAAATCACTTCTTTTTGTCCCCATCAGTAATTCATTTGCAATAAAAATATATTCCAATTTCAACGTACTCCGTTCCAACCTTATCCATAGCAAAACTCTCTTATTTTTTCCGTACACAGACATTTTACTATCCTCGTCGCCAAATGTAATAACTAAAGATTTCATGAGCACATTTATTCTCGACAACCATCGCAGTACAACTGAATACAATTAGAAATGTAAACCATAAGTAAAATCAACCTAAGTCTATTTTTCATTACACAATAACCTTATGTGTGTCACAGAATTCATACTAAATTGCAATATAGCGCCATCACTCAAAATATGCACATGTTCATCAAATTATTTGTACAATTAATCATGGTAAAATCGATACCTAAGCCAAGTTGATCATGACGCTAAATTTCACAAACTAGCTGGTCAGGCTAGCGGTATGTTGAAAAACGTTTGTAAAGCGAACTACTCCAACCATTAAGGGAGTTCAGAGGTATAACTTAAATACTTAGCACATAATACCAACATGATGGGGCTGGCGTACTTTACGTGCTAGGGAAAAGTGCCTCCTACAGTGATGTGCCACTTTGGACTTTTGCGAGTTAACGGAGCAAACGTCTTCCACGGTTCGAGTTGTATTACTCTGATACTTGGTATTCAAACCATCGTGGTGGGTGGTAGTGCTGTCATATTTTCCTTTTAAAGATGTGTGCCCGTTGTAAACGATTCTTATACTTTTGGCTATTTGGAGTTTGCGCAGCAAATTCATTCACAATTTAAAATGTATCACTGTGATACTAAGTTCACATGATCACCATTATTGGTAATTGTTCCTAGTGTACTTCCCGAAAAACGGACATCGTCTTAGAGTTATGTGTATTGAATGCGATTTTCATGAGTTTCAATGGCGTTTGTAGAGATAACATGAAGTTTGGGTATGGATCTTCTCCTATAGTTTAGAGATATTATACACCACGATAGTTGTAGTGTCTGACATAGTTTTCGTGACCAATGGCCATCTCATTTAGTTGACCCTGGTCATCGGGTTATGTGTACTTAAACTTCGGTCTTATGCTTTTGCTATATTGAATAATTTAGATTGACAGTGTGGCAAATATGAATTACATTCCTTATTATATTATTATATTATATATACCATATTCTATAGCACTCTTTCATAACATAAAGTATGTTCAAAAGTGCTTTACAATGTATATAAAACAATAGACAAACTAAATGCTTATAACAATATTAACGTAGTCAATTAAAACAAAGTGTTTATGCATAGTACATATGTACAAAATTAATATAATATAAAAATGTTTGAAATAACTATAAAATATAGAATAATAATTTCAGAGTTAGTGAAAACCAAAAAAAATTAAGATAAAGTAACAACAAGCTGTTAAATCCCGGATAGATCCATGCACCCGGAAATAAAATAATAAAACACTTATCGTCCATAATACTGTTTAAAAATAGTGGGTTTTCAGAGCCTTCTAAAATTTTGCAAGGTGTTTACAGTCTCTGATGTCAGATGGTAGGGCATTCCATAACTTAGCTGATGCTGATGGAAACTTCTGTCACCATAACGCGCCGTCCGACATTTAGGCACAACTAACGTCAGTGGACTTATTTTTCGACCTCAGATTTCTGGATGCTCTGTATATTTCTAACATGGTCCACAATGTACGCAGGCGATGGTCATGGAGCGCTTTAAATGTGTGTGTTAGAATTTTGTACTTACTCTGCATTGCACAGGGAGCCAATGTAGGTCCTGTAGCACGGGGGTTATATGGTCGTACCTTGCTGTCCTCGTAACAATTCTAGCTGCCGTATTTGAACAGTTTGTAGTTTGTTTAATATCTGCTTTGGAACACCGTACAGGAGAGCATTGCAGTAGTCTATGCGAGATGTAACAAGAGAGTTTACCAGAGATTTGGTTGCGTTCAGTGTTAGATAAGGTCTTATATGGCCAATGTGTCGCAATTGTGCGTAAGAATTTCTACAAACACTATTGACGTGTTGATCCAGCTTCCATGTTTGAGTCAAGATAAGCGCCCAGATTCCTAACACTTGGTGATTGTGATTACAGAGCCATCGACGGGACGGAGACATTTGAAACTGTTTTGAGTTGTGGCTCAGATGAGAATATGTTAATTCTGTTTTTCCGCATAGCTTTAACATGTTGTTGTTCATCCATTCACATGTCATTCAGACAGTGTTCAATGCGATTGACAGATTCTTCAATTGAAATTGTGTTTAATGGTTTGAACCTAAGTATAATTGCGAATCACCGCATAGAATGGTTGTCCAAGTATGGTTTCTACAAATAGCTCCAACAGGCTTTGTGTACATTGTATAGTTTTTTGGGCACGAACCGACCCTTGGGGTACGCTGTACTTCATCAGCACTGGGTCCGAGAGGTTCACCATTAATGGCTACTGTTGATAGCGATCACTGAGGTAGGACCTCATCCATGTAAGTGGTGTCCCTGTGATACGAAGTGATGTTCTAAGCGAGTAAGAAGCGTCGTGGTCAATTGTATCGAAAGCAGCGACAGATTAACATTACTAGAATAGTTACATTATTTCTGTCCAGTGATTGAAGAATGTCATTTTGAACTTTCAACAGTTGCGGTTTCTGGTTGAGTGGAATTTCCGATAGGCTGACTGGTGACTTCATGAGTTCATTGTTTTTTAGATGATTTTCAATTCGGACATCTACCACTTTCTCCAAGATTTTTGATATAAAAGGCAAATTAGACACTGGCCTGTAATTTTAAGATCATTTGCGTCTAGACTTGGCTTTTTAGAAGTGGTCTTATTCGTGAGTGTTTGAATGATCGTGGCACATATCCAGATTGTAGGGATGCATTTTTGACTTGGTCATCACAGGTGTAAGTCATCAAGACATTCTTTAAGTAACCAGTTGGGATAGGATCCAATTCACATGATTTACTGGCTGACTTACGGATTATCGATTTCACTTCATTCTCGATGTTGGTGTAAACTTATCATACAAATCCTATATAATCAGCTTCTATATCACCAACACCAGATGAAGACTGCTTTTGTGAGGTAATATTGTCTCTGATATTTCGATCTTCCCAATAAAGAAGTCCGCTGAAATTCTGAGCGAGCTGTTTTGGAGACGAATGCAATGGTAAAATTACCTCATTTGTGTTTCCAAGAAGAGTTTTTAGTTATTCTATGCAGACTTTTTGGTCACTCCCCATAAGATTCAATTTTGCTTGTGTAAAAGTCAACACGGGCTTGTTTCAGCATCCTATTTACCACAGCGCATTGGATGATAAATGTCATGATCAATTGAAAGTTTACTCTCACGCCATTTTCGTTTAATTTGCGTTTTTGATGTTTTGCATCATGAAGCTGTCAGAATACCATGAACATGAAGGTCTTAACGTGATAGTTTTGGTTGTCAATGGAGCGTGCTTGTCCAAAATTAACGTCAGTTCATTTGAGTATTCTTCAATGAAGTCATCAATTTTGAAGATATTCCTCGAGCGTTAAAAAAATCTGTTTTCCTAATATCGTCTCTAAATGAATTAATGTCAATCGAACGCAACTTTCGGTAAGACACAGCTTTACGAATTGGGGGTGGCTTGGAAGCTTCCACATGAAATGTAACTGCGAAGTGGTCACGTGAGATCCTTCCGTTGGAATCTGAAAGACCAGGATCTATGACTTCAACATTTGAAATGACATTGTTATTATCTCTGGTTATCACTACATCCAGTGTATGTCCAGCAACATGGGTTGGGTCTGCAACATGTTGATGCATGCCAAAAGCATCTAAATTGCTATTAAACTTTTGGTGTCACTATTTGTAGGTTGGTCGAGATGAAAGTTGAGGTCTCCTACAATTACTGAAGAGTTGCCTTCTGTAGCATGTTCGATAAGAAAGGGGCCATTCTTGCTCTAAAAACGTGTTTGCGTTCAGGCCATTTTTCTCTTGATGGGGGTGGTCTGTAAATAACAGCAAGCGTATTGAATGTTTGCTATAACCACATTGCAATCCATGAACTCAAACTGAGAAAAATCATGGTCTTTGCTTGATGCAATAATGTTGATGTGTATGGATGCTTTGTGAATGATGGCTACCCCTCCGCCTCGCCTACCCTACGAGGGACATGCTTCATTTTGTAACCCTCTGGTACTAGTTCACTGTGCAGACTTATCTACAAGAGCTTATCATGAGTTAATTGTTAAAATGTATATTGCTGTTTAAACAAAATAATTTGATAAATATAGGGCATCCAAATATGCGTAAATGATGAATACAATACAATTTTAAACAGCGATGTATTCTTAAATTGTTATTACGTCTTTATTTTATAAATACGTCATGTCACACTTAAGAATTGTGTAAATACTATTGCACAATTGAGTTTTCAGACGAAAAGTGATGATTGCTATCTTTGGTGTTCAGTTTGGTATCAATGACTGGACATCATGAACCATTCATTTCAATGTCACATATCGCCTCAAGTGAGCGAACCTAAGGCTTAATAAAATAAGAGACTACACTTGGTATGTGCGGCTCGTTGGTCTAGGGTATGATTCTCGCTTTGGGTGCGAGAGGTCCGGGTTCAAATCCCGGACGAGCCCGTAATTTTACTCTATCTGTTTTTAGTTTCGTATGTCCCTTCAACACAGCTACAATAGTTCAACGGATGAATTCCGCTACCGCACTAAAAAAACCCACAGTGTGTGCGAAACACACGTCTACGTGTACGAGTAGCTACGGGTACACGATAAAAACATAATATTTTTTTGTAAAAGTACTTTCCGGTGGGAGCCGGGAAAGTACCAACTACTTGTTGCGCGTTTTAACGACTTACGTATGCCACCGCAGTAATATATACCATCTTCTCTTTCATGTCATCCCTTGGCGTGATATTTTTTGTAAATTGATTTATCGCTTTTTACGTATTTATCTTACAAATATATTTGTAACATGGAAAAAATGAGATATTGTAAGACCTTTAGTGTGGACACAGGCAGCGCCGTCGTGCAAAATCATAAATTGACCATCACTTAAAACAGCTCAGAATGAAACTTAGTAATCCTGTACAATAATTAATAAACACATTTGTAACAATGCCATAGCTTGGCTATAATAATTGACCGTCTTGTCCATATTCAAATTTGAAACAGACGAGTGAAGGCGTCCGTTTACGATTGGCTTAACTGTTTTGTCTATATTAACTGTGTTTCTGTACTCATCCACACTCATGCAGGCACATAGCAGTAATGATACAATACGATGAGGTTAGCAGTAAGGAAAAGAACATCAAGTATCGTGTTCAAATCCCAGAAAAGATGGCATAGCATTGCTTCGTTTGTTCTTCGTGAGAATTGTATTGATTAAGTCAAACAACCCATGGATGCCCACAATTTGCAGCTACCTGGAAGTTATACAGGGCGGCCGGGCGACAATTGATATTTACCGAAACAATATCCGCCGGTTGCTATTATGATTTAACGATGGTGTATTCTTTTCAATTTCAAGGACACCGTTGCTTTAAAAGCGGGGATAATACCGACCACTACACTACAATAGATAACGGCCCGACAGGCTTACACGCTGCATGCTGTATCCGAACAAAACTTCCGGACCTGCGTTTATATACCACTTTCATTTTAATTGATCATTTTGCTCAAACACGTCTAAGCAATGCATCTGTATTATTTAAGCCATATCTTTTCTGTTTTTGGAAATATGATCCCTTAGTTGCCATGAATATTCATCTGCTTATGGCCTCATTCACATTGCCTTATACGTCAGGCTAAATTTATTTCGTATAATATCAACATTTTATATTAGTTTTCTTTGTAACGGAAGCATAAAACTGGCATTCTTAAATAATTTGCTTTGTCTTGAATACAAATTTACATATCTGGGTCGCATACTTTTCAAACGAAAGTTAACGTACACGTACAATGAGCGAGCCTTTTTCCACCCCACCCCCTCCCCCTCCAAAAAATGATGAAGAAAAAACAAAAACTAAAACAACAAAAACAATACGAAAAACGATAAATGGCCTTACTTGGATCACCAACTCCTCGTTCCACCAAATGAGGCCCATTCTCTGAATGCGATATCTCTGCATTACAATGTAGCAGAACTGAAACAAAATAGGGTCTTTGCTGAGATTGTATTTTGTCGCCAATATTGTATATCGGCATAATACAATTAATATGAGACCAAAAACTCATCGTCCATGTAGACTGGAATCTGGTAAGTTTATTCTAGGCCTTCATGGATGTTGTTCTGGGACTGGTCTCATACCTGCATCTGCGGGTCATCATGGTATCCAGCCAAGGGTCTGCCATCAGCCAATCAGCGCTCACCTCTCAGGGTCACGTTGGGGTCATTTTATACCAGCTTATACAAACCTCAAGACCCTTAAACTCAGGCAAACCAAATGAGGCCAATGGGGACTAAAAACACAAAAAGAAGATACACCAATGAAAAGGGGGTGCAACTTCCTAGACTTCCTATAAATACAACAAAATTAAGAAAAGTGAACAAGATCCGAACTACAACTTTGAGACTATACTTGGTCATGATGATAAAAATAGGCCATAACCTTAACAAGACCAATGATTGGAAAATAGTCCTCAATATAGCTCTATAATGAGGAGTAACCCAGGGTAAACTGATAAAGACTACCCGTGAAACTGATAATTGGAAAATAGTCCGAAAGATAACCCATTGATCTTAAAAACAGACAGATACTGCCCGTGAGCCTTCGGGAGTTGTTGCATGAAACACATACGTGTAACTAATAAAATCAACAATTACTACCCGTTGAAAATTGGTGTCATCTTATTAAGTAGGCAAAGAAACTAGACAAAAAAACCACCCGTAAAATGCCTGGGTGTTGTCATTTACACTCTGTGCTTACCATTGCACAGGTCCACCCCCAGCCATTCACACACTGCGCTTACCATAACACAGCCCCCGCCCCCTCCCCATAAATTGTATCAGTACCCTAGCCTTGACGCCAAGTTCTCTTGGTAGCTAACCCATCCATAAGGAGCATCAATTACACATCCAACACGAGGACGCCATCAAAAGATATACTCTCAAGTCTAGAAGAGCCATCGAACTTTACCACGGAAGGCCTTCGAACCATATTAACCGACTTATCTGTCTTCGGCCCTTTATCTCTTTCACCCCCAGGACTGCAGGCTTCCCGCTCAATGTCATCGCCCTGAGGGGCCAGATTAAACCTAACCCCATCCGGAGTGCCCGTGGCCTTTTCCAGGCTTAACCCCCTTAATAGATCCCCTGATTTGATAGGTCATTCCTATCAGGCGCAGATGGACTACCAACTTGAAAATTGCCGTAAGTTGGGAGGGACGCATTCACTGGTTCAAGTGGCACACGTTGCGAGGATAGGTGCACCTGTTCCCACAAGAGACCCCATTTGGTGGAGCCCCTACTTTGGGTTGAGCATTACCATAAGCTTGGAAAGGGCGCTTTCACTTGAACTTACGGCACACGTTGCGAGGACAACTGTCCCTTGCCCTCGCGAGAAACCCAAGCTGGCGGAGCCCCTTCCCTGAGTGGTTGGACCCCCAAGTCGCTACACCTCCTATATTGATAGTCAGATGTAGAAAAATAAACGGAAACATCTTGCACGGGTGGGTGAGGGTACCCTTGGACCTGATAATCAGAAGGGTACCCTGATTCTTGTGGACAATAGCGATAATCATCTCTATATTCTCAATCTGGGGATGGATTAAGAAGTGGTGTCTTAGAACCCCCGTTATCCACATAGTTCTTTTTTTTCGGAAGCAGGCACACGGTTGATGGCGTAAGCATTGGCATAAACCACCGTTGGGGACGTTGCGACCCGGGGACGATGTAACCAGTTCCCATATAACTGGCCCTAGATTCCCAGTTGTCCCCATATCTCTTTTCTGACCACGGTTCAACGTGGTAGTTGTAAGCATTGGGACAAGTCTCAGGTGGGGAACGTTGTGCCCTGGGGACACTATAACCACCTCCCATATGATTGGCCCTCGACTCCCAGTTGTCCCCAAATCTAACCTCTGACGAAGGTTCGGGGTGGTAGTTGTATGCATTAGGATAAGTTACAAATGGGAGACGTTCTGACCTGGGGACGCTATACCCAGCTCCAATGTAACTTTCACCATGTCTTTGTGGGAACCCTTACCCTTGAGAATTGTAACGGGGCTCTGAATACACTTCATCCTTCACCTACTGTGCATGTGAAAACTCATTTGCAAGAGCCCGGAAGGAAAGGGAGCTCTCTGCACCTTTTGGTAAAAGAATTTTCCTAATCCCAAAGTAGCATGTGAACCCTCTAGAACCTGAGGAACCTCACGCCTACTATCACAAAATCAATGCTGAGTATGCCTTAAACTTCCTGGTCTAATTTGATAACATAAGGGTATCCTCTCCCTTTGGCATCTTCCACCTGTGCGTTTGCAAACCCCACTCCCGAGAAAAAAACCCTTCCCGTAAATTTCCTGAGGACCTACCTGCACCCCATATGCGTCATCTATTTTAGACCCCTCTGCAACTCTCCCCTGACCGGACACTCTACCCAGGGCAGGTGTTCGATAGAGAGAAACCCCCGATGACTGAGACCCCGCATTGAAGCCCACTTCATCAAAAGTATAGGGATCCTCCCTTAGGGACCATAGTGACACCAGCGTGTATCATTGTGGATGACAGTCTCCCTGGTGTCCCGTCTATGGCACACGCCCCAACTTCTGGTTCATGCGAGGGGGGCCGCCCTTGTTCAACATACTCAACTGGGAGACCCTCTTCCTCACAATACCGCCCCCCCCCCCTCCACTCACTTCCGCATCACTAGGAGTCTCCTCCCCCACCAAAGGACCCTTAGCTCCCTGCCTCGCCATGTTCTTACTCCTAACGGGCTTATCAACAGACGCGCTTTGAAGGAAACTCTCTCCTCGGTCCTTTTGTGAAAAAGGGGTGGGATAAGGGACAATGAAGAACTCAGAGGCAAGGCAACCTTAGGGCTTTCAGATACTCCTCTTGGAGTGGGAAAAAACGTGCACTGTATCAACATCCGGGCGATCGAATAAGGAGCGATAATCGTCTTACTCGACTATATAGAGAATGAAGCAACTTCACTCAAATTCCCCAGACAGTCGATAATGAAATCACAATTCAACAATGATACAAGCAATTCCTCTCACCTTTAAATAATAAAGAAAAGGGACCTTTTGAATTAAATCCCAGGTGGCCAGGATTTAAAAATAAAATGACATGCGCTCCGTGAGATTCGCCCACGAGAACGAAGCACAAACATATAAATCACAAAAACAGAGTTTTCCCGAAGAAAGTGCGGAGAATACTCGTCGCCAATATTGTATTTTGTCGCCAATATTGTATATCGGCGTAATACAAATAATATGATACCAAAAGCACACCGTCCATGTGGACTTGAATCTGGTTAGTTTATTCTACGCTTCATTGTTGTTGTTCTGGAACTGCCAAGGGTCTGCCATCAGCCAATCAGTGCTCACCTCTCAGGGTCAAGTTAGGATCACATGATCACAACACTTATATTGAAATAAATTGCTATTGCATAAAATACATTTGATGCCTCATATCGAAATTAAGTTTAAAATATAATGCTTTAATTTATTAAATTACCTCAGTTCGATATTTAGTTTCAAAAATAGATGCTTTTTTATTCAAATATGTTCCATTTTGATAGAAATAAGACAAATAATAATAAAATGCAATGAACTTTAAGCAGGTTCGCATTATGAAACACTTTTAAATACAGTATCATGCAAGATAACACTTTTAAGTTTACAAATTACTAAATATAAATAGATGATCTGAAATGAGTGTTTGTTTTGTATCGAATTTATTAAACGAGTTCATTTAAAAACGATAAACAACAAGGCTAATTCTTTTTAAATCTTACTTTCGATGCAAAATTTGCATTGCGTGTTATAAGGATGCTTCTTCCGCAGAAAAGAAAATAGTCCGACATAAAAGCATTTTATTTACAATATAAAACATAAGCTTCTTCCGCAGAAAAGAAAAGAGTCGGACATAAAAGCCTTTTATTAACATATAAACCAAAAATCTCAACTACCACCCGATTTTCAAAGGTTTCACTAAAAAAGAAAACAAATATAAATAGTTCAATCCATTTTAATAACGTTAATGTTGAGAGCAATTTCATAACTGTGTGACGTCATTTATAATCACGCGAGTGAGTACAATTGCAAAAACTGTCAGTCAGTGTCACAGTCGCTTTCATTAGTGCGAATTCGCTTTGTAGCTGATTGATTATGGATTTTTGTCTGGTTAGTGGATGTTGACATTGATATTTACTCCGTGAATTCTAGCACCAAAACTGTTCTACAAACTACCTGAGAAAATGACATTTAATGTGGAATCATTGACTGTGTGAACTTGTGCATTTCTCGCGAACTGCCTAGTGGCTGAGAATTTTTCATGTAAGAAGACATGATAGTTTCATTAGAGTACAGCATGTGGACGGGAAGTCGTTTTGGATTTCTTTTGTAAAAATGTTTCTGATGTTTGTTAACGTTATTTACAGCGCGTTTGATTACAATTGTGTACTGTGGTTACCTAATTTGCCTAGTTATTACACTTGTTATATATACAAATATTGCATTGGGCTATATCACTCCTGCGCCATAAGTTATGTTTTAAATACAAATGTAAATAAAATACTGAATTTACCTCTACAAACAAAACTTACCCATCATAATGTGCAAGTGTTTTTTAAATAAAGAGTATAGACATAATACTCACAACTTAGGGTCATATGACATTATAGTGACCGGCTAAGCAGCGTCCGAAGGTGTATATGGACCGAGGTGAGGTATATTCTGGGAGTTGAATTGCCGGTCTTTTTGATGTCATATGTCCCGATGTAGTGTGTTATATTTTTTTTAATTTTGATATTATACCAAACATGTTTTACTACCATTCCACATTGTGATGTTTATTTGCGACATGTATTATCTTTTAAAAATAAAGATTGATGCCATTTAACTTAATTATGTCAACGCTTTCAGCAATCCAATTGCCATGTTTAGATATGAAGCATTTATCATTATTCGTAAAACCCTACCTGGTAGAAGGAGGACTATCCAAACAGCCATTTACGTACTAGATTGTATTAGACGTTTAATATATATCGCAAAGACCACGTGAAACAGAAATTTAAATAATAGCCGAAAAAAGGTAAATCCCCTTGCCACTTGTATCTTCCCTTAAAATACTTGTATTATCTTTCTGTTTATTTATACTCCTAGCTATTGATTGGTCGGCGATGTTATCTTCCTAATCTTATACCTGTATGTTTGCATAACAAAAGGTGTTTGTGCTCCGATTTGTTATCTGACAGGCTTTAGAAATAAGATGAATTCAGCTAAGTTGTAAACAGATTTTCAATATAGTTTTGGCAAAACTAGTGATGAGTTTCAAATAATGCGTCAACTTATGAGTGCATGTATAAGCATATACCTGTTATTCATATATCCCAAAAGTTTGGTCGTCTACATATACATGATATTGAAATTAAATTCCCCGTCAATAAGAAACATAAATTTCAAAGTTTGTAAATGAATATTGTTTACAATATATTTAGAATTGTTTAAGGCTAAACAAGAAAATTGTTATAACTTGAAATCTTGTATTCCAATGCCATCTTTTTGAAATAGAGAGGTTGCACCTGTGGGTGATTTTTACCCACGCACCGTTTGGCCGCCATCTTGGAGGGACAGATGAATGTAGCGTACAAGTAAACAAGTGATTATTATTAAGATTTGAAGTGATAGCAGAGTTATATGAACATTTATAGTGTGAAGTATGAAGCCTATGGACTCGCTTTCCGAAAAGAGACTCTATAGGGAGACTTTGAGTGCGCTAGAGAAAGCGAGGTACCTAGAAAAAATGAAATTGACAACAAAGACCCTTACGAGGCAACATTTGTAAAGGGATTTTCTGACGATAAATCCTTACTGCCGACCATCAGCTACCCTGACATTGTGAATTATTTAATATTCACACCCAGCCCCTACTCCAAGGATGATCTAAAGGCCTACAAGAGTCTCAACTGCTATGTGCAGGCCCAGTGTGGCTGGGTATCTGAGGTGAAGGCTGCAGTTGTTGGAGACAGGCATGTGATTGGAAAGGTAAATCAACTGTATTCAATAATTTTGTCATGTTTGATATACATAGAGAACAAATGCCAAGTAGCATTTTAATTAATATTTAGTTGTTTTATTTTTGAATGCATTTAGGCTGGCTTTGTTTTGCCTAACCCCACCCCCACCCACCGCTCCCTACCCTGGTGTGTTATGTCACTTCAGGCCCTTTACTGCTTTCACACTGAAGTTTAAAGGCTCCCGACCCCTCAAGGCCAGACACCTCTGCACCGTCGTTAAAGACTACTTTAGTCTTTGTACAATTTTCAATTTATGTTTATGTCCTTTTAAGGTTCTACATTCCATGCGTTTGAAGGAGAAGCCGCTCAACCCATGGCTCATCTCAGAGAAAAATGGTTCAATCTTGGCATCCCACTGTGACTGCATGGCTGGCTTAGGCGAAGTTTGTACACATGTTGCTTCCCTGATGTTCAGTATAGATGAAACTGTCCGTCTCCGTGATGCTCGCACTAACTGGTGGATCATACCTTCAGCTGTGAAGGGGGTCTCATACAGCATGATTAAAGACATTGATTTTACATCAATGCGTTCCCTGAAGAGAAAGTATGAGAATGTGAGAGGAGATATACCTTCCTATCCGCAGTCGTCCACAACCCAGAAACATCTGAAAGATGTGCCAACACCAACAGATGCAGAACTGAATGGATTCTTTTCAAAACTAAGTGCTACTGGGAGAAATCCAGCCATTTTGTCTGTAGTTAAAGAATTCTCTGATGACTATGTACCGAAACAGGACAAAATGGACCTACCAGCTCCTTTAGGGAATTTGAAGACAAAAGATGCAATGATGATGAATTATGGACAACTTGTAAATCATTGTACTGGCATACAGCTGACTGTGTCCAAGGAGCAAATAGCGAATGTCGAAGAAGTGACAAGAAACCAAAGTGAAAGTAAACTGTGGCAATCGTACCGGGCAGGGCGTATTACTGCGTCAAGAGCAAAGCAAGTCTGCTCGACTGATCCATCAAATCCATCACAATCACTGATAATGGACATCTGTTATCCTGGGAATAAAACATTTCAAACAGCAGGTACAACATGGGGGACAAAGAATGAGCCTGTTGCCAGAAATGACTTCCAAACATACATGGAAGATAAACACCAGGGCTTCTGTGTTAAGCAGTGTGGGCTATTCATCTCTGAACAATTTCCCTACATTGGTGCTTCACCTGATGGACTTGTACATTGTCATTGCTGTGGGACATCACTCTTAGAAATCAAATGCCCATACACTCTGAAAGAAAGCCTCCTTGACAGTGACTCTGAAAAATATTGTTTGACAAGGAACAGTCAAGGAATAATGGTACTTGACCATAAACACCCTTATTATTATCAGGTTCAAACACGGATGGGTGTTACTGGCATAAGGGCAACACATTTTGTGATTATGACTGAAAAGGCAGTACATATTGAGCTTGTTCTGTTTGACATAGATGTATGGACTGAAATCTGTGAAAAGGCGGAAACATTGATGAAGGTGGCAATTTTGCCTGAACTTGTTGGCAAGTTCTATTCAAAGCTTCCTGGATGTGGTTTGCCTGTGCAGCCCCTAAAAGAAGTCCAGCCCCCCCTTTCTTCTCAAAATGACTCTGAAAAGACATGGTGTTATTGTGACCAAGTGGAATCAGGAGAAATGATTTGTTGCGATGATGAAAACTGCCATATTGTTTGGTTTCACTTCACATGCTTGAAAATTGAGCGAAAGCCCATGGGGAAAAAATGGTTTTGTCCTGACTGCCGAAAGTCTGGATTGTTGAAGAAAAAGAATTCAACAAAGAAATGAAATAGTGATTTACGTTAATGTGTTATGATGTATTAACATGATTCCATACATATCTGTATTAACTGCAAGTCAAGAAAATTTCATGTACAAAGTTGGATTGTGTAACAGGACAACATAAGCTCTAAAGAGCTTTTAGCACCAACTTATACATATTAAGCAATTTTCATCATACAAAAGTAACATGGTTATAATAATTTAATATTAGCACATATAAGTTATTATAGAACAATAAATGCCATAGACTATGATGTCAACTTAGTGACATCTTCATGTATTTTTGTGTTATCTAAAGTTATTTGGTTCTATTGAAGTAATTTTCATTGGCATTTTGCATAATCAGATGATACCGGTATTTGTGCCTTATAAGAGCAAATGATCAAATATCATTGAATAATAAAACTGCAGAAAAATGGTTTCATGTTTGTTACAACAATGGGAGTACTCTGTACTCTGGTAATCAGGTTAAGCGAACCAAGTCTCAGGGTGTATACCAAAGAATGTCTAAGTGCATACAAGCCACTCATTGTACTCGGTATATATACCAAACCAGTGCTCTGTGTTAAAAAATAAACTTTCTATATAGTAACAGTACTCAGCAGGCGAAAAACCAGTGCTCTGTTAACTATAATGAACCAGCACTCCTATGATGAACCAGTACTCTCTTTATGTATAGAGTAGTTTGTATAGCAATTAAAATCAGTGCTCCATGTATTACCCAGCACTCAATGTTTAACAAACCATAACTCATTGTTTACCGATTCTGCACTCTGTGTATACTAAACCAGTGCACTTAGTATGTCAAGACCAGATGAATTGTGTTAGGTATGGAAATCTATAATCTGTCTACATGCTGACAAAAATGTAACATTGACTAAGGAGATAAGTTTAAAAACAAATTTATTCATTTAAAATTAATTTAACAAGCATTTAAACATGACAGCCTGCATATTTACACAATTTAATACAGTTCAAATCAAGACATTTAATCAAAAGCAACTACTGGATCACATAAATTCACCAATGCACAACAAACAGTTCCAATTTTGTCAATAACAGGAAGGTCTTGTCCATTTTCCTTTAAGAGAAATTCTACTGGTAATGGACCATTTAAGATAGTATATTTTTGCCTTGTTAATCCTATGACTCGTTCAACGTGAATTCTGACATTTGCAAGTTTCCTTGTGGACTCCAGGTCTAGTGGAGACATTTGGCTTTTTCCTTTGGTGAACGCAGGAATTTTTACTTGGGCACACAATGTTCCAACACTTGCAGCAATATCAAAGCCCCTGTCTGCCATCACTAGGTCCCCAGGTATAATGTTGTCTAAAAACCCACTGTGCTCAGTTATATGTTTATCTGTGGTTCTACCGCCCCAGGCATTTGAAATGTATGAAATAACTCCCTGTGGTGTAATCCCTTTTAAAAACTTAACAGTAGTGTGGTGTTTATAGGATGACCATGTCTCAGCCCAAGCTAGCATATTGGATGGTTTATCTATGAAGACTTCAAAGCAATCTATAATCACTGCACATTTTTTACCGAAATGTTCACGAAACTGCATTGGCATTGTCTTTGGAGAGATTCTCTATCTGGCCAATAAACTAATGGTTTCATACGATGGTACATGACATGTATATAGTCTTCAAATGTTCTGGAAATATTAGATGTCGATACACTAAATTGATAAGCTAAAAACACATTTGACAAATCAAGCCTCAATTTCATCAGTGTCATAATGAAGCATTGAAACTTTGATGGCAAGACTTTTGCAGGCAGGTGACCTTCAAGGTAACTGAAAATAGTAATCAAAAACTAAGAGAGAAACTAATCAATGAGGGCGAAACACTCACCTTAGAAAGGGCCATTCAACTATCTCAAAATTTTGAATATTGTAAACAACAGATGAATATTCTTAATGCAAGATCACCCCAAGATGTCAATTACGTCAACAGCCGAGGTCGTGGACGTGGACATGGACGCAGACCTGAGATGCCAAGAGCGCAAAATTCGCCGCAGAATAGGAGGAAAGAACCGACTTGTGGAAAATGTGGGACAATACACAACCAATCAGAAAGAAGGAAGTGTCCAGCATATGGAAAACAATGCATACGGTGTAAGAAATACAATCACTGGAACATTGTATGCCGGTCGAAGAAAGATGTGCACCAAGTGACAAATAACGGGTCGCAGATGAGTGTGCATGACAATTCAGAGGAGGAGGATTCGTGGATGGATAATTACTTTTTAGATACGGTAAGTCATACACAATCGTCCGCCCCAGATCGTGCATTTGTAAATTTACGCATTGGTCCACATTTTCAAAACGTTAGTTTCAAAATTGACACAGGAAGCAGCGTAAATACTTTGCCAAAAGGCCACTTTGAAAAGCTCAATGTCAAATCGCCATTAGAGGCCTCCGAATCAAACCTAACGTCTTACTCTGGTAACAAAATACAAGTCGACGGTAAAATTACACTCGCGTGCAAATATCGTTCGAAAACCGTGAACACAACGTTCTATATTGTAAGCAGTGATGCACCGCTGTTAATTGGCCTACAGACATCTGTAGATCTAGGATTAATACAACTGACTTACGCAATTGACCGAGAGCATGGCCAGCCAGTTAACAAAGAATACGTCATGTCAGAATACAGTAACCTATTCAAGGGCGTAGGTATACTACCCGGAAAAAGCAAACGGTATTTACGTGAAGACGCTATACCGGTAATAACGCCACCCAGACGCGTACCGGAAGCTTTAAAGTCGCGTTTAAAAGCCAAACTCGATCAAATGGTCAAAGACGAAGTCATATCGCCAGTACTCGAAATCTACCGACTGGGTTCATCCAATCGTAGTGGTTGAAAAACCGAACGGAAAGCTACGGATCTGATCTGTCTGGATCCAAAACCTCTCAATGACTCGATACGCAGACCGCACTACGCAATGTCAACGCTAGATGATGTGACCGTTAAACTCGCCGGCGCGACACAATTTAGCCTATTAGATTTGACACATGCATACTGGAGTGTACAATTAGACGAAGAATCTTCTTACCTAACTACATTCGCAACGCCGTTTCAAAGATAAAGATTCTTACGTTTGCCGTATGGATGTAAAACATCGTCTGACATTTTTTGTCAGAAGGTCAACGAAATATTTGAGGGATTATCAGGCATTCACCCGCTGGTAGACGACATTTTGATTTGGGGACGAACCCCTGAGGAACATGACAAAAACCTCAATCAAGTCTTGCTACGCGCACGCGGGATAAAATTCAACGCACAGAAATGTTCAATCGGTGTGAAATCAGTTCCATTCTTTGGTCACGTGATCACCGACACTGGACTCATGGCCGATCCTAAGAAAATCGAGGCAATTACGCAATTGCAAAGGCCGGATTGCCGCGAAAAGGTTGAAACACTATTAGGATTAGTTAATTACCTATCAAAATTCGCCCCGAACCTAGCAGAGGTTACCGCGCCTATCAGAAGCCTCCTGAAAAAGGACGTAGAGTTCCTGTGGGACGCCCCACAAGAGCAAGCATTCTCAAAGGTCAAGGAAATAATAACACAGGCCCCAGTGCAAGGTTATTATGACCCTAAAAAGCCGCTTGTCGTCGAAACGGATGCAAGCAAATATGGACTAGGTTGTAGTCTCATGCAAGACGGAAAACCCATCGCGTACGCAAGTAAGTCATTAACGCAGACTGAAATATGTTACGCTGTCATAGAAAAGGAACTCTTCGGGATCTTATTTGCATTAAAAAGATTCCATCAATTAACTTATGGCAGAGAAGTTATTGTGCACTGCGATCATAAACCAATCTCAGCGATAATGAAAAAACATTGTCGGCTGCCCCGCCGCGCCTTTCTAGAATGTTACTCGCACTGTCAAAATACGAGGTAAATGTTCGCCACGTACCCGGCAAAAACATACCTGTAAGTGACTGTCTCTCGAGACAATCATTACCCGATACATTTCCCGGAATGATCGACGGTTTGGACTATCATGTTCATACAGTGCAAAAACAATTACATGTCACAGACAAACGACTCGAGATCATACGCGCCGAAACTGCTAAAGACCCACAAATGATAAAATTGAAACGGGCTATAAGTCAAGGCTGGTCAGAGAGTAGGTCAAACTGTGATCCAAGTATCGTGGAATTTTTCAATCATCGCGATGAGATAAGCACAGAGGATGGTCTGATATTTCGAGGTCATACGCTTGTTATCCCGAAATCAATGCGAAATGAGCATGTAGAAAAGGTTCACGCATCCCACCTGGGAATTACAAAAACGCTTGAACGAGCGAAAGACTCATTATTCTGGCCAGGCATGTCAAAACAAGTTACTGATAATGTAACAAACTGCACAATCTGCCTTGCCCACAGGGATGCGAATGCTTCGCTACCATTGATCACAACTGAATTCCCGGACAGGCCATTTCAAAAAATCGCGACGGATCTTTTCCATTTTCATGGAAAAGAATACCTATAGACAATAGACTACTACAGTAGATTCTTTGAAGTAGATTACCTACCAAACACAAGGTCACAGACAGTAATTCTAAAATTACAAAAACACATGTCGCGAATGTCAATTCCCGATGTATTGGTATCAGATAATGCTAGCCAGTACACCAGCGCTGAATTTAAAAACTTCGCGAAAGAGTGGGGTTTCGAACACCGAACCTTATCTCCAGGTCACCCGCAAAGTAACGGCCTTGCCGAAAAAGGTGTAGGTATCGAAAAAGTTAATGCAAAAAGCCAAGGACACTAAATCTAATCCTTATTTAGCGTTACTAGAATATCGCAATACTCCGTTGAAATGCGGATACACACCAAGTCAATTATTGTTAGGGCGCCGAACAAAATCAATCGTGCCGATAACAAACAAAGCATTAAAACCAACTTTGGTGAATGATCATGAAGTACGAAAAAGAATGATCGAATCGAAACAAAGACAAAAGTCAAATTTTGATAAGTCAGCACGATCGTTACCACCATTATGTGAAGGTCAATCTGTCCGTGTAATATTCGGAAAAATCTGGAAATTAGGAAAGGTTGTGAAAGTTCACAGTGACCGATCATATCAGGTTCAAATGCCTGATGGCAGCAGTTATCGGAGAAATCGGTCAGTATTACACAAAACGCGCGAAAACACGAATGACATTGAACCGTTCCAAGAGCAAGTTTTGCAACATGAGCAAATACCTGTTACCCCTGTGTCTCCCCCAGAACACTCAAATGTTCCAGATAACAATAATGACCCGCCAGTAAACTCTGGATATTCAACAAGGGCTGGACGATTAGTGCGTGACAACCGAAAATATGTAGGAAGTGAATGGGTGAATTGAGAATGAACAATAACATCAGATAGTGAAGTCAAAATAAAAAGACAATGTTTTACTTAAAAATATATTTAGATATAACACTTTAATTAAAGACACATATATATGTATGCATCAAATTACAAAGAAGGAAGCTCTTTAAAACACTGTTGAATACTATTTATTGATAAAACATATAAATAATGATTTGATGAACATTATGTATATCATATATGTTTTCCTTTTAAAACAGGGAGATGTTCTATTATGAAACAGACTATAGATTTATTAATACTTGTACCCTTGCTTAACCACTGGACTTCACTTGTAGAATAAACTTATTAGCAGACTCACGTCTTGTGTTTGTCTTTCACTACTATAACTTGAATACTTGTCAACCAAAACATACAACAGGTGCCCAGTCTGGATTTTCTCTGTCGTACAATGCTGACTTCTGCCCTGTAAATAAATACTGTATAAAATAAAATATTGTTCTGCTAAAATGATGAGCATATGAAACAAATTATATCATTCCTTTAGCACATATTTTTTTATGTTCTAGCCAAACAGGTGAATCTTTCAATGTTAAAATTATCAGACATTTGACATCGACATTTTGGTCATAATTTAGGTGTGAAGAACTTTGAGTACTAACATCCTAAGTCATGTAAAAGCATCACTATATATCACAATCTGCGTACAAATACCTCTCGATTATTTAAGTTGGCATACATATTTAAATTAACATAATAATATCAGCGAAAGCTAGGAAGTACAATTTTGAAGTGCTGTATAGTAGGTCCATAACGAATGAAACTGGGTACGAATAATGTTGTGTTGCCGGAATATTGTTAATCTGAATAAAAAGGAAAACAACAAATTACGATTGATAACAAACATAATTAAGTGCAATTATTGTATATTACCTGAAATAAAATGATCGGAGCACACTCTGATGTTGCTAAGGTTTTTCCCTGTGAAATCGTGACCGAGTCTCGCAAGCCACGATCTTCGCCTTTCCGTTGATAATTCTCGGGTCCTGTCATCTTGGTGAAGAATAATTTCCGGTAACCGGAAAAACTTTCTGTTGTCTGATTTGTTTGCCTTATTATGACGTTTAAACACACTGTATGAATTTACCATTTTCAAATGAGTTCTGACTTCTCTCGTCTGGAGGTCAACAATGGCTGCGCTTATCAGTCTGTCCCTCCAAGATGGCGGCTATCGATTTGATTACGTAACGTGCAACCTCTCTATACACAATCGGCTATGCTAGAATAATCTCAGAAAATTAACTAACTATTATATAGACGAATAAAACAATGGTAATCGATAACTCTTTTCGAAGGTGCGTTCGCGTTTTACTACATTTAAAATTTTAATAATTATTTTGTTTGTACATATAAACAATTTGCGATCTCGTATTTAATACCTCGCTCCTTGATATCCCCTGTCAAATATTCTAACCGCCTTTGAACGGTCAATGAAAGCCGTATTCACTGGAACACGGGAGGTCGGGGAGCTTGAACTAGCCTACAAGGTCATATATGGAATAACTTAAGATTTATAAGCTAAACACACATTTATTATCGACAAACATCACTGTACAACTGAAAACATTAAGACAGTATAAATCATAAATAAAATCAACCTATAGTCTATTTCACATAACTACACCCCCCCCCCCCCCCAATTGGAGAGTTTATCTATGAATCTCTTGATAAGTTTTCCATAACCTTAACTGTTTTTGTTATCAAGTAAATGTGGTTGTTGACTGCTTAAAACGTCTAACACTCCGCAAATGTACATGAAAGCAATAACCCACTGTTCTAGATTAGTTTTTTTGTGAAAAATATCGTTCTAACATTCAAAAGTTATTTTTAGTAGATATAAAAAGAAATGATGATTCGTTCAAGCAATCATTTACACAAAATAATTAAGATATACACATGCATGCATGGTTATTAATTATAATAGCATAATTATTATAGTATGTAAATATTGATATATACTGATTTTCTATCAATTTATGAAAGCTTAGTATAATACTTGACACGTATATGTATGGTTAGGGATTATTATTCAGTTTTAACAAATGTAATCCTTGTAACGGATTGGCGGTTTGCTGTTGTTGTAGCTGTTGATTTGGTGGTTACTGTGGTTGTTTTGCTGCTATTGAAGTTTCGGTGATGGTTGACGGATCTTGCACTTGTGGCAAACTTTCGAATGTATCTTGCTGTTGCATGAGCGTAGTTTGGGAGTTGGGGGTATAACACCCTCCATTTCACACTCGTCAATGATAACAACACGACTTTGCCGAATAGTCCCATGACATTGCTTCCCACTTTTTTATTATCCCTACAGCATGCTCTCCCAGACAATTGCTCGCTGCTTGGTAACTCGCAACTCGAATGTGCTTAATGTCATTTTCATGAACTCGTCAAATTCTGAACTAGTGAATGCACTTCCATTGTCTGTGACCAGTTGCTGACATAGTCCATATGTAGCAAATGTTCAAAATAGTTCAATTGTAACTGCTCAAGTAGCTTTGTTCGTATCGAATGCTTCGATCCACTTCGAATGAGCATCGATTATGACCAAAAACATTTCCCCCATGAATGGACCTGCATAGTCGACATGCAGTCTCACCCAAGGTCGTTGCGGCCATTCCCTCTGATTCAATTTCGCTTCGGCGGGCATGATTCTGTTTGTCTAACATAATTGTCAGAGTTTCACATTGCTTTCAATTTAAGTGTTCATTAAAGGCCACCATACATATGTTATGGCCAATGTTTTTTTCCTGTTTGCGCCTGATTGTCCTTTGTGCAACGTGTCTTACAAAGTTTCACGTCCACGTTGAGGTATAATTACATGATTTCCCCGGAGAATGCATCCATCGTGCATGTTGACCAACTTTATTCACAGAAGATCCATTTATCGACTGATAATGTAAATTGGCATCACTTCTTGCTACAAGTTCCAAGCTTGTCGCAATATCCAAAGTCGAACTTTGGTTCTAAAAGTAATCTCCGCTGCATTCTGTCCTCATTAATGCGATGTACGAGTCGATCACGAAGCATTTTTCTAGTGTCTCTCCAAATTTCCAATACTCCGACCATATACGTAATTACGCCACAACGTTTGATACAGTTTCTCTACTTTTTTCAAGCACGACTGTGAAACCAATATCTCTGCACTACTTTTGATGGTTTAGGGTGATGATACTTTTGAACAAGGTCGTTTAATTCAGCAAAATATTTGTCACTTGGTCTGACTGATAAAATGAAATTGCACATCGATTTTTCTGTTTTTGCCGAAACACTGATAATAAAATCACTTTCTTTTTGTCCACATCAGTAATTTCATTTGCAATAAAATAATATTCCAATTTTTCAACGTACTCGTTCCAACCTTATTCCCATAGCAAAACTCTCTTATTTTTTCCGTACACAGACATTTTTCACTATCCTCGTCGCCAAATGTAATAACTAAAGATTTCATGAGCACATTTATTCTCGACAACCATCGCAGTACAACTGAATACAATTAGAAATGTAAACCATAAGTAAAATCAACCTATAGTCTATTTTTCATTACAACAATAACCTTATGTGTGTCACAGAATTCATACTAAATTGCAATTATTAGCGCCATCACTCAAATAATTGCACATGTTCATCAAATTATTTGTACAATTAATCATGGTAAAATCGATACCTAAGCCAAGTTGATCATGAACGCTAAATTTCACAAACTAGCTGGTCAGGCTAGCGGTATGTTGAAAAACGTTTGTAAAGCGAACTACTCCAACAATTAAGGGAGTTCAGAGGTATAACTTAAATACTTAGCACATAATACCAACATGATGTGGCTGGCGTACTTTACGTGCTAGGGAAAAGTCGTCCTACAGTGATGTGCCACTTTGGACTTTTTGCGAGTTAACGGAGCAAACGTCTTCCACGGTTCGAGTTGTATTACTCTGATACTTGGTATTCATAACCATCGTGGTGGGTGGTAGTGCCTGTCATATTTTCCTTTTAAAGATGTGTGCCCGTTGTAAACGATCTTTATACTTTTGGCTATTTTGGAGTTTGCGCAGCAAATTCATTCACAATTTAAAATGTATCACTGTGATACTAAGTTCACATGATCACCATTATTGGTAATTGTTCCTAGTGTACTTCCCGGAAAAACGGACATTTCGTCTTAGAGTTATGTGTTATTGAATGCGATTTTCATGAGTTTCAATGGCGTTTTGTAGAGATAACATGAAGTTTGGGTATGGATCTTCTCCTATAGTTTTAGAGATATTATTATCACCACGATTAGTTGTAGTGTCTGACATAGTTTCGTGACCAATGGCCATCTCATTTTAGTTGACCCTGGTCATCGGGTTATGTGTACTTGAACTTCGGTCTTATGCTTTGGCTATATTGAATAATTTAGATTGACAGTGTGGCAAATATGAATTACATTCCTTATTATTATTATTATTATTATATACCATATTTCTATAGCACTCTTTTCATACATAAAGTATGTTCAAAAGTGCTTTACAATGTAATATAAAACAATAGACAAACTAAAATGCTTATAACAATATTAACGCTAGTCAATTAAAACAAAGTGTTTATGCATAGTACATATGTACAAAATTAATATAATATAAAATGTTTGAAATAACTATAAAATAATAGAATAATAATTTCAGAGTTAGTGAAAACCAAAAAAAATTAAAGATAAAGTAACAACAAGCTGTTAAATCCCGGATAGATCCATGCACTCGGAAATAAAATAATAAAACACTTATCGTCCATAATACTGTTTAAAATAGTGGGTTTTCAGAGCCTTCTTAAAATTTTGCAAGGTGTTACAGTCTCTGATGTCAGATGGTAGGGCATTCCATAACTTAGCTGATGCTGACTGGAAACTTCTGTCACCATAACGCGCCGTCCGACATTTAGGCACAACTAACGTCAGTGACTTATTTTTCGACCTCAGATTTCTGGATGCTCTGTATATTTCTAACATGTCCACAATGTACGCAGGCGATTGGTCATGGAGCGCTTTAAATGTGTGTGTTAGAATTTTGTACTCTACTCTGCATTGCACAGGGAGCCAATGTAGTTCCTGTAGCACGGGGGTTATATGGTCGTACCTTGCTGTCCTCGTAACAATTCTAGCTGCCGTATTTTGAACAGTTTGTAGTTTGTTTAATATCTGCTTTGGAACACCGTACAGGAGAGCATTGCAGTAGTCTATGCGAGATGTAACAAGAGAGTTTACCAGAGATTTGGTTGCGTTCAGTGTTAGATAAGGTCTTATATGGCCAATGTGTCGCAATTGTGCGTAAGAATTTCTACAAACACTATTGACGTGTTGATCCAGCTTCATGTTTGAGTCAAGATAAGCGCCCAGATTCCTAACACTTGGTGATTGTTTGATTACAGAGCCATCGACGGTGACGGAGACATTTGAAACTGTTTTTGAGTTGTGCTCAGATGAGAATATGATTAATTCTGTTTTGTCCGCATTTAGCTTTAACATGTTGTTGTTCATCCATTTCACTATGTCATTCAGACAGTGTTCAATGCGATTGACAGATTCTTCAATTGAAATTGTGTTTAATGGTTTGAACGATAAGTATAATTGCGAATCATCCGCATAGAAATGGTTGTCCAAGTCATGGTTTCTACAAATAGCTCCAACAGGCTTTGTGTACATTGTATAGTTTTTGGGGCCAAGAACAGACCCTTGGGGTACGCTGTACTTCATCAGCACTGGGTCCGAGAGTTCACCATTAATGGCTACTGTTTGATAGCGATCACTGAGGTAGGACCTCATCCATGTAAGTGGTGTCCCTGTGATACCGAAGTGATGTTCTAAGCGAGTAAGAAGCGTCTCGTGGTCAATTGTATCGAAAGCAGCCGACAGATCTAACATTACTAGAATAGTTACATTATTTCTGTCCAGTGATTGAAGAATGTCATTTTGAACTTTCAACAGTGCGGTTTCGGTTGAGTGGAATTTCCGATAGGCTGACTGGTTGACTTCATGAAGTTCATTGTTTTTTAGATGATTTTCAATTCGGACATCTACCACTTTCTCCAAGATTTTTGATATAAAAGGCAAATTAGACACTGGCCTGTAATTTTTAAGATCATTTGCGTCTAGACTTGGCTTTTTTAGAAGTGGTCTTATTCGTGAGTGTTTGAATGATCGTGGCACATATCCAGATTGTAGGGATGCATTTATGACTTTGGTCATCACAGGTGTAAGCTCATCAAGACATTCTTTAAGTAACCATGTTGGGATAGGATCCAATTCACATGATTTACTGGCTGACTTACGGATTATCGATTTCACTTCATCCTCCGATGTTGGTGTAAACTTATCATATTCAACTCCTATATAATCAGCTTCTATATCACCAACACCAGATGAAGACTGCTTTTGTGAGGTAATATTGTCTCTGATATTTTCGATCTTCCCAATAAAGAAGTCGCTGAAATTCTGAGCGAGCTGTTTTGGAGACGAATGCAATGGTAAAATTACCTCATTTGTGTTTCCAAGAAGAGTTTTAGTTATTCTATGCAGACTTTTCTGGTCACTCCCATAAGATTCAATTTTGCTTGTGTAAAAGTCAACACGGGCTTGTTTCAGCATCCTATTTACCACAGCGCATTGTGATCTATAAATGTCATGATCAATTGAAAGTTTACTCTCACGCCATTTTCGTTCTAATTTGCGTTTCTGATGTTTTGCATCATGAAGCTGCTCAGAATACCATGAACATGAAGGTCTTAACGTGATAGTTTTGGTTGTCAATGGAGCGTGCTTGTCCAAAATTAACGTCAGTTCATTTGAGTATTCTTCAATGAAGTCATCAATATTTGAAGATATTCCTCGAGCGTTAAAAAAATCTGTTTTCCTAATATCGTCTCTAAATGAATTAATGTCAATCGAACGCAACTTTCGGTAAGACACAGCTTTACGAATTGGGGGTGGCTTGGAAGCTTCCACATGAAATGTAACTGCGAAGTGGTCACGTGAGATCCTTCCGTTGGAATCTGAAAGACCAGGATCTATGACTTCAACATTTGAAATGACATTGTTATTATCTCTGGTTATCACTACATCCAGTGTATGTCCAGCAACATGGGTTGGTTCTGCAACATGTTGATGCATGCCAAAAGCATCTAAATTGCTATTAAACTTTTTGGTGTCACTATTTGTAGGTTGGTCGAGATGAAAGTTGAGGTCTCCTACAATTACTGAAGAGTTGCCTTCTGTAGCATGTTTCGATAAGAAAAGGGGCCATTCTTGCTCTAAAAACGTGTTTGCGTTCAGGCCATTTTCTCTTGATGGGGGTGGTCTGTAAATAACAGCAAGCCGTATTGAATGTTTGCCTATAACCACATTGCAATCCATGAACTCAAACTGAGAAAAATCATGGTCTTTGCTTGATGCAATAATGTTGATGTGTATGGATGCTTTGTGAATGATGGCTACCCCTCCGCCTCGCCTACCTCTACGAGGGACATGCTTCATTTTGTAACCCTCTGGTACTAGTTCACTGGTGCATGACTTATCTACAGAGCTTATCATGAGTTTAATTTGTTAAAATGATATATTGCTGTTTAAACAAAAATAATTTGATAAACTATAGGGCATCCAAATTATGCTGTAAATGATGAATACTAATACAATTTTAAACAGCGATGTATTCTTAAATTGTTATTACGTCTTTATTTTATAAATACGTCATGTCACACTTAAGAATTGTGTAAATACTATTGCACAATTGAGTTTTCAGACGAAAAGTGATTGGATTGCTATCTTTGGTGTTCAGTTTGCTTATCAATGACTGGACATCATGAACCATTCATTTCAATGTCACATATCGCCTCAAGTGAGCGAACCTAAGGCCTTAATAAAATAAGAAGACTACACTTTGGTATGTGCGGCTCGTTGGTCTAGGGGTATGATTCTCGCTTTGGGTGCGAGAGGTCCCGGGTTCAAATCCCGGACGAGCCCGTAATTTTACCTCTTATCTGTTTTTAGTTTCGTATGTCCCTTCAACACAGCTACAAAAGTGTCAACGGATGAATTCCGACTACCGCACTATAAAAAACCCACAGTGTGTGCGAAACACACGTCTACGTGTACGAGTAGCTACGGGTACACGATAAAAACATAATATTTTTTTGTAAAGTACTTTCCGGTGGGAGCCGGGAAAGTACCAACTACTTGTTGTCGCGTTTTAACGACTTACGTATGCCACCGCAGTAAATATATACCATCTTCTCTTTCATGTCATCCCTTGGCGTGATATTTTTTGTAAATTGATTTATCGCTTTTTACGTATTTATCTTACAAATATATTTGTAACATGGAAAAAATGAGATATTGTAAGACCTTTAGTGTGGACACAGGCAGCGCCGTCGTGCAAAATCATAAATTGACCATCACTTAAACAGCTCAGAATGAAACTTAGTAATCCTGATACAAGTAATAATAAACACATTTGTAACAATGCCCATAGCTTGGCTATAATAATTGTACCGTCTTGTCCATATTCAAATTTGAAACAGACGAGTGAAGGCGTCCGTTTACGATTGGCTTAACTGTTTTGTCTATATTAACTGTGTTTCTGTACTTCATCCACACTCATGCAGGCACATAGCAGTAATGATACAATACGATGAGGTTAGCAGTAAGGAAAAGAACATCAAGTATCGTTGGTCAAATCCCAAGAAAGATGGCATAGCATTGCTTCGTTTGTTCTTCGTGAGAATTGTATTGATTAAGTCAAACTAACCCATGGATGCCCACAATTTGCAGCTACCTGGAAGTTATACAGGGCGGCCGGCCGACAATTGATATTTACCGAAACAATATCCGCCGGTTGCTATTATGATTTAACGATGGTGATATTCTTTCAATTTCAAGGACCACCGTTGCTTTAAAAGCGGGGATAATACCGACCACTACACTACAATAGATAACGGCCCGACAGGCTTACACGCTGCATGCTGTATCCGAACAAAACTGTCCGGACCTGCGTTATATACCACTTTCATTTTAATTGATCATTTTGCTCAAACACGTCTAAGCATATGCATCTGTATTATTTAAGCCATAATCTTTTCTGTTTTTGGAAATATGATCCTCTTAGTTGCCATGAATATTCATCTGGCTTATGGCCTCATTCACATTGCCTTATACGTCAGGCTAAATTTATTTCTGTATAAGTATTCAACTATTTATTATTAGTTTCTTCTTTGTAACGGAAGATAAACATATATCTAACAAATCATACATTGAACACAGACATCCGAAGACGTTTTTTGTAAGTGCCTCCGTTTTGAAGTTTTATCTCTTACAAACTTTAACTTATATCAATGTTTAGCTTATAAAAAGACATTCGATAACCAAATCATCATCATCATCACCGACATTATGTTATTTGTATAATATCTATATGTAAAGATATTCAGAATTGCAAATTATTTCGTTTGTCACTAGATTTGTTTCCAGTTCTTGTCTAACTCCTGTGTTCCATAAACATTGTTATTGGACACGTCTTTATTCTAGTTATTTTAGTACCGATATCACTCTTTTGTTTATTTTGTAAACCACTCGGAAATTTAAAAATAAATATTGTTAGGGTGTGTTGCTGGTTTAACTCGTGTGGTGGTCGTAGAAACGGTTTCTCAATATCAACGCTGTGTTAACATCCGAGACATAAATCGTAATATTGATGGAGTAATTAGCTTAAACATAATTTTTACAACGACTGTGAAGAGAGTAACATTAACTTATACTAAGTTACTATTCGTTGGCACGATAGTGTGCGACAGTGTGGTCTTGCGTTGTGGGACGAACCGGGAAACCCAGAGAAAACGCACTTGTTCCGCTTGGTGACCACTAACCAAACTCACAAGCGCCTATGCTTGAAATCGAACAGTGATCGACTTGAGGAGAAGCGAGTGCGCTTACCACTAATATAACCTGACTTATATTCCTTCTACATCTCAAATCTCTTAACAATATAACAATACTAGTGCAACTTTGCTAACATATATCTTCAAGATTGATGATATAGATAATTGGCCATTTTAGATTTGACAAAAAAAGATTTTAGAACTCGTTTCGACTCGATTGCTTGCCCCCTGCCAGGTAACGCCGATATAAGTTGAACTATTTACAACCTCTACTAGTTCAACACGATAAAGCTATCGTTCCGCTCTTGATAGTGTGGAATCATCAGAAAGAAAAAAACATTTTAGTTTCTTTTTTGATATTCACAAATAGTTTATATTCGTCACAAAAGTATTGTTTCCGGAAAAAAATGTTTTATGTTGTATATTGGTGGTTGAAGAAGGATTATAAAGTCATTCATGAACAGTATAAAGACAGGACCAGTATACAGGTTTTTAAAGAAAACCTTGTTTAGCAGCACATAAGGCTTATCATACACTCAAAGTCACAGAGACAGACAAAGAAAGGCATCATATTTATTTTTGATAATACACCTACGGGTACTGCCTTGAAACCATACCCAAATAAAACGTCCATTGATTGATCTGATTTAGACGGAAACAAGAGGATGACCAACTAGGATAAATGTAAAGAATGATCTTCATCTGTGTCCCGACCGCAGGCGCATGCACGTTGCGAAGACGACACGGGGCTCCTTTCGAAAACAACTTGATTATATAGTAGGCACCTAATGGAGCGGCGACTTGTGGCCCTAAAGAGGGCGTCCTTTTCTTATTCACTATATGGCTTCGAAATAATTAAATTATTATAATTAAATCACCAACTGATAACAGAATAATGCAGTTCTGACTTTATTTTGCAAGATTAATTTTCACGACCCTAATCGCAACATATGTGATAACAGTCCCGCTTATGTACAAAAAATTGTAAAAATGTTTATAATAACAAGTATATTAATTAGATCCTACATGTTCAGCAATGTATTTTTTAAATCACAAACCATTGAATCTCGAACCAACAAAGTTTGACAGTATCCAATTGCCTGATATGGCATAACCATGGTTTAATTCACTACAATGTAACACTGAGTTGTCATTCCAAAATTGGTGCGATTTGCCATACTGACTGTATGTTTAACAACAAATGTCCTTCTCTACCTAAATAGGGAAACCAAGTCATCTTATTAGTGCGTTTTTATTGTAATGATTTCGTCAAGAAAATTATGTAAAGTTACAATAATGTTAATTTGAATAGCATGTACATTCAAAAGGAAAAAAGTCCACATAGGTGTACACCGGAAGAATTCAGTGATCGTTATGCCTCCTGAAATGCCCGTATCATCCCACAATAGGTGATGTCTCGCCCATCAATGGTTGGCATATCTCGTACTCGTACAATCGGTCCCTATAAATAAGACGCTTTTATCGTATAGCACTTTGCAATGATAATCTTTATAATTCAGGTTCGCGGATAAACAAAATACAGCCAAACCTGTATGAAGTGGCCACCTTTTTGGAAAGGATCAAAATGGCTGCTTAAGACCAGTGGCCACTTAATCCAGGTAGGAAGTTGTTAAGAGCTGGCCTGGACTACGATTGCATGAGCTGACAGTGCCTCCGTTGAAATTTAAAGCATTGATTTAATATGTTTGTTTGCTGCCCTACCTGCAGGGAATTTAGTGTACACAGGTTAAAACTTACCGTTCCAAGGCGATAACCAGAGTATTCATTGATTTATTGATTGATAGCTGAATGTCTTCGTTATATATTGTTTGTCTTGTGACGTTGTGTGTCCCTTGTTTAGTTTTATTCCTTACGCCTAGTGCCTATAATAATTAAATACTAGTATGCCTTATACACTGTGCCTATAATCAAGGTCATAGCAAAATGATAATTAGGCCTTGTACCCTGTGTCTATAAGCAAGATCAAAGTTCAATGAGTATAAGGTCTTGCAAGGTCTTGCACCTTGTGCCTATAAACAATGCCAAAGTTAAATGAGTATAAGGCTTTCTACAGTGTGCATATGATCAATGTCATAGTTAAATGAGTATTATACCTTACACATTGTGCCTATTATGAAGGCCATAGTTAAAGACTTGATTGCTTGGCTTGTACGCGTGTTTACCATTATGCTCTGTTTAGATATACTATCGGTATCAGACTACATGTACAATATACCATGCTGATTAAGGAAAAGAAATGTAAACTGGAATCGCATTCTGAATAGGATTAATAGGCCCTCAATTTACGTAAGTATTGTAAAATCCGCACAGTCAGTTATCACCGACATAGGCTAGCCTTATAAAAATAACTTTAGTACGCCTCTACAATATATATATTACCATGCTTGAGCTCCAGCGGAGCGTAACCGTTCATTAACTATCGTGTGGATTCTTTAAAAACTAATCCACTTATATCGCACGAATTTGTTTTCTTGGTGCAGAACAGTAACGCCACAAGTATCCACTCAAGTATAACTTCAATAACTTGTGTAGTGGCTGCAATAACTATAACTTAATTGATGTGTGCTTAATACTAAGGAAAGATAAAAAAGACATTAAAAGAATTTGTAGGCCTACTCTGGTCCATTGTTGTGTACTGAAACGACACCTCGCGTGATATAACCATTCTCGGCGTTGAACATTTGGGGTTGGTCATAAGTGTTCGTCCAACCGGTGTATTTGCAATCATCCATGTGCATGCCTTAAAGAAAATACATTTACTACATGGGCATATTGTTTTTATTTAGTAATATCGTGTTGTCAGGAGTCGGTATTAATGCGCAGCAAATTAAGGTAAGTTGGATGTTCATAACATTTTACTTGATACTATGCCTTCTGTGTGTGGTTTTTGATTTGTATTTTTGCGGCATCTTTATCAAACTTCATGTCAACTAGCGTACGTTTGTAATAGAAGTTGTATTTGATTGATATCCTTTAATTCAAGCTGTGTTCTTCACATATATACACTATTCTTAATCGTACAAATACACCTGCAAAGTCATTTCATATTTTCAGTGTCTACGCTCAATCCTTCACATATTGTACCGCCACATGGCTTATGTCTACTTCAGGATTAAGTGGGACAAAATCAAACAAGAACTATAACATGCTTTTAGCTGATACCGTTTATATATTTTACTAAGCTTACCCAGTATGCCGCAGCATTTGAACTGCCATATTCGGTCCTCTGGATGATTGTCGTGTCTGCTTCCCATGCCGTTGATGTAGTAGTTGTCGTTACATTGGAAAGCAAGTGGCCCATCAAAATCGTTTACATACCCTAAAGTGACAACAAGATACAAGATGAAGAAAGACATGACTTCAAGGCGGTCTCATATGGGTCACCAAGGGTTATAACCGATATAGTAAGTGACGTTAATTTCCAAAAATCTTTTCAGACACAAAATATATGAAAATAGTTCTTACCCTATACAAGAATGTGATATATTATGTTTTTACATTGTTTTAATATTTGCTTTAGTTTACAGTTTTGCATCGTTCTACAAACTGTCGTTAAATTAAAATTTTGGCAAAAGACTGCTATATTAAAAAAGTTCGCCAAATGTCGTATGATGTTGGGGAAACCGGAGAACCATGGCGAAATCCACTTGTCCGGTCCTGTTCCCACAAACCATATTTCAAAATCACTTACAAGTTATTTAAAATCAACGACAAAGCATGGAGAACATATAAAGCATTAACCATTCTTCATCAACAGTGTTGTTAATGATTTCTTGGCTCTTTTATTTGAAAATCTATAGAAAATGGAGCCAGCAGCGACATCGCAGGGAAGTTCAACGGCCCAGTCGCTCGATTCATTAAAAAGGTCGGGCAGTGGTGAATAGTCACGTGATTGTGTGATAACGTTATTTCGTATGGTTTCAATTGGAATGGGTTACAGATAATCATCCTGTCTTCTGCCAAGTTGGTATAGATACGGTCCACGTTTTTTAGAATTGCATCTACATTTGATCTCTTGTATTGTTGCACTTATCACTACTGTCACTAAACAGTTTTAATCAAACAAAAAGTGCTATTTAACTGTTTGTTCGAAAAGATCTCTAAATTGATATAGTGAGTAAGTCTTGAGTGTTAAACTGTTATGGCTTACCTGTTATTGGTAGGCAGTGTATGTTTCCTTGCTCCTCCTGTCCGCTCGACGGTACTTTAGAACACGAGAATGCAAATCTTCTGTCTTCAGCCCCGTTACTATGGATACTTTCCACGTGATTTACAAACTCATCCGGATTGGGACAGGCGAAGAAAAACTGCTCATCGAAGTTGTTGACATAATTCACTGCTTCCGATTGACTTGTTAACAATATTGCGACGATTAAACAAGCATAGGAATGCATTTTGTCCTGAAAATGATAGTACAATGGTAGTCCTGAAAGGAGAGAAAATTAATAGCATGCAGCTCCACTCAAGAATGATGCAGTAATTGAGTCTAATGTACCAAGTATAGTTCATAAAGTTCTTAACTTTACAAAGAGGCAACCTTTAATCAGTAAAAAAGATAAAACTATGTAAGACAACGCTTAAATTGATCTTTAACAATTTGCATGATCATACAGACATTTACTTTTTTCAGCATTTAGCTTTAGCAAGCGATGCAATTTCTAGATTAAAAGATTTTGAGTATTGTTTAGAACGTATACAATTTACACGAAGGAATCTGATCGTTTTTTATATCTACTCAATATGTTGAAGATAGTACAGTTTTGGACCTTTATCGTTTTTCTGATCTTTTCAAAAGCATAATGTGACAGAGTCTTTATATTTAAGGAATCTGCTTCCCCATTTGCCTTTGGTTAACAATTAAATGATAAATTGTCTTACCCTGCCCTGACAGAGATATCGGACAGGTATATCAATTTATCTTGTTAAGTAAAGTCGCAGCCGTGCACAGTAAAAAGTGGTGGATATTTATTATTCAAAACAGGATGTCCATCCAAGTATCGCCCTGATCTTCAGACATCCCGACTGTAAGTTGATATATAATCGGTATGACCTTAATGACTGGGATAAAACAACGCATAACAATATTAAATATTTTACGTAAACGGTTTAGATTTTCGAACGACACTAAAATGCATATTCTGCTTTCGGAGCAATATGCAATGTGCATTACTTGTTTCAATTAAAAACAACTGGCGTTAGCTACAATTAAGAAAATAGATGAGTCGCCATTAACGAAAAGTGGGTTTGATAGACGAAGAGACAAACTGTTCAAAGGTGTTCGTATATGTATTGTTTAAATTTAGGAAATAACATACATGTGTCTTTTCATGCATACGTATGTGTTTTGAGAGGTTAGCTAGTTGTTCGAAAGAAGATTTGAGCCTAGTTAAGTAAAAAACAAGTTGAAAATAAACGTAAAAGTGCTAAAAGCTCCAACTTACAGCTTAAAGCTGCACTCTCACAGATTGACCATTTCAACAACTTTTTTATTTTTTGTCTTGGGCAGTGCAGATTTTTGCGCAAATATCTGCAAACCAATGATAGAAGATTGCTGATAAAAAAATCAGATCGTCGATTTTCATATTTCCTTTCGAAATAAATGTTAAATGGATTAAACTGTTACTAGCGGTTTAAGAAAATTGCTTAAAACATCATTTTTTGTACTTAAATATAAAAATCTGCGATCTGATTTTTCGTCAGCAGTCTTATATAACTTGTTTTTATGGATTTTTGTGAAAATACGCTCGTTCCAAGACAAACAATAAACAAGTTGTCAAAACCTTCAATCTGTGAGAGTGCAGCTTTAACATTTTAGTAGTTTCAGGTGCCAAACTGTCCAATCAAATATTGTTTAATGCTTTGCGTCCATTTTAAGAAAGTTATTTGCATCAGGCAGTGAAATTATGACATTTGTTCAATATTTTTTCTGATTTAAAATATATCATCCAAACGCATCAAGACATTGATAAACAAAAGGACACATAGATATTAATATTTTCGACACATATTTCCGTATAAATACAAGCGGGATTTTAAGAAGTATACGATGGCATATGTCTTTGCAAAATTGAACTCATTTCTACAACAAAATATTTTACAAAAGATATGTTTTACCTGCTTCCAATGGAATGTTTCTAAACACAAAGCGAAAAAAATGAAATGTAGAAACGTTTTATTTCTGTCCTTCACCATCCACTTGCTATTGATGACGTTTTAAGATTTTTGTAATTTTGAATTATATTATCACTTTTTTATGTTGAGTTAATTGCGACTTTAAATAATGTATTATTTCTTACCATCATGTCAAAATGTCGCTGACCTTTTAGAATAACCCTGCTAAAAGGGAAGACAGAAATATATATGTCAACGTTCGGTTGGGAATTTGACATACGTAGATAATGATAAGGCGCTTAAAAATGTAGATCATACATGAATTGCTAATATAGACTTGCCTACAGAAACACACTCTCTGAAAACTATGAGTCGATAGCTGAAATGCAGCTATATTTTGCACCTAGTATCATAGATAGTATCAGCTCGTCATGGTACAGTCAAAACTCGTTATGTCGAAGTCGTGGGGATCTCGGGGAATACTTCGAGATAACGGACATTCGATATAACCGAATACAAACAGTGTATAACTAAGCCAAAAAAAGTTCGACATTACCAGAACATCGAGATAAGAGAGTTCGACATAACGAGTTTCGACTGTTTATCAATGCGTAGGAGATCGGAAGGTAGGGACAAATTGGGTGGTATCAGTGCTAGAATGCACTAATGTTCAAACGTGGCCTGTTCCAGCATGCATGATAAAATCAGACGAAAAATAACAAACCGTTCTTAATATAGTTTTGGTAAAAAATAAAACATTACTTATATTCATATTGTCAACTTATGGTTACAACTACCATGAACTTTGACCAGCTGATCTCGAAACCATAAGGGGTTATCTGTTGATCATGACCAACCAGCCTGCAAAGTTTGAGGTGCCTGTGTCAACGCGTTCTTCCGATATTGATTTGAAACCGATTTCCAGCTTTTTAGTCTGATGTTTGTGTATATGGAGAAAACATGCATACTTCTTAGGTCTCAAAGCTGCAGTTTCACAGATTTAGTTTTGAGAATTTTTTACCTATTTGTCTTCGTACAAGCCAATGTTTGCGAAAATTCATGAAAGCCAATAATATAAGTATTCAGACAACAAAAAAAGAGATGAAAGATTTTCATATTTAATTTCATAAATTGATATTTCATGCGTTTGCCTTAAACCGTTAGTAACGGTTTATTCCACAAAACATTAATTTTCGAACGGAAGTATGAAAATCTACTATCTGATTTTTTGTCAGCAATCTTTTATCATTGGTTTGCAGATATTAACGCAAAAATTTGCTCTTCCAAGACAAAAAAATAAAAATAAAAAGTTGTAAAATCGGTAAATCTGTGAGAATGCAGCTTTAAGAATGATTGAACGTAAACTGGTTTAATGCATAATCCCTTGCTGAATTGGCAATAAACAAAGGTATAATTAATAAATGTATTTCAATTCCTATAATGCAATTATTTTATTTATGTCTATGTACTTAATGACTTTCCGATTATTCTACTACCGTCGATTGTGTATTTCAAAAATAAGCTTCGTTATACAAAAGGTTAAGTTAAAGTAGGAGTAGTCGGGTTAAACTTGAGAAATATTGGATTTATTGTAAACCATATTAGTTTTAGCTCCTTCAATATAATTCTTTGTTATTGGGGAATTCACCTTAAATATGTACTTTACATAGATAACCAATCTATTGGGATAGATTTATGGTGAATATAATTAGGCCACACCAAAGTAATGTTATTTTTATGTCCGGAAACATAATAAATATTCATCCGTTTTTAGTACACACATTATATGACCAAATTCTAATACAATTAAAACATAATTTTAGTTTGAGGTTTAATCATAACATAAAAATGACGCTGCATTTAGGAAAAAAAATGAAATGACTTATATTAAAATAACTTAATCACATTAACATCATTTGCAACTGTATTTAGACATTTATTAGGATTGATTTTGAATATTTAAAAAATGATGTTCTGCACTGGCATCTTTAAATATCAGACTCCATATATATTTAAATTTCTTGACTTAATTTCGTTTTGATTATCACAGTAAATTCAAGTACAAGAATATGTTCCGAGTATTTTTATGGTCAGTGAGATGTGTTTATAATCCCGGGATTAAAAATTAAAAATTAAATACTTTTTAACATTTTCAAAAATAAAAAAGCGTAGATCCGACGAACGAAATATTTATTTGGTGTGGCGTAATGCTTATAGTTATACGTGTATCAACGAGTTGTAGCATTACGTGAAACTCTCATTTAGTTGGATGAATGGAATGAATGGAGGGTTTGAATTACTTCGCTGAATTCAAAAATTCCCAAAGCTTTTTCATAGTTGACAAATCGAAGCGCAAACGCCTTTTGTTATGTTAATATGCCCGTATTAGAATGGGAAGAACTCGCTGTTAAATAAGTATTCATAGAAATACAAAAAAATAATATTATCCTATTAATATTTTTAGAAACACTTATAGAAAGGGGAAATACCATTTTAGTTGTTATTTAAGCTCGGATTCTACTTACTCCTTGTTATTACATAAGTCAAAGTCGTATACAACATAGTACTAAAATGCATGTTTGGCTAGTCCTCATTCTACCAGGTAGGACTTTTATAATGATGATAAATGCTTTATATTTAAACGTTGCTATTTGCATTGCTGAAAACGATCTACATATTTAATATAAATGACATCAATGTTTGTGTGTGTTTTTTAAAGAATGCGGTTTGTGCTGCACTTAGGTATGCTTTCAAACTTTGAGGAAGTAGAATGGACTGGTGCGATAGAATACCACTGGTTTAATTATGTTAACCATTTAATAACACATTCTGTTGTTCATATAATTGATAGCGCTTTTTCGCATCGCTCACTCCGCCCATTCTTAATCATTTAAATGTTACTTCAGATCATCCAACTAGTATTTATAAATATGTTAACCATTGCATAACATATTTTGCTGTTCATATTCTGATAGCGCTTTTTCGCTTCGCTCACTCCGCCCATTCTTAATCATTTAAATGTTACTTCAGATAATCTAACTAGTATTTATAAGTATGTTAACCATTGCATAACATATTTTGTTATTCATATAATTAATAGCGCGTGTTCTCTACTAAAAACACTTGGTCATTATAACGCATTATAAAGTATTGTTTGTGCGGGTAAATTTACTATTTGATAGTTGTATTTTGTATTTTGGATTCAACATGTTTTAACCGTAATTGTGTTATCTTCTATGCCACCGGGACTAAAAGTGTTGCATAGTTCGAACCAGCTTTATTTCCATTCCATATCATTATTACTTGAGAGAGTATTTCCCCTACTAAATTAAAAAATGAATTAACTTCAATATGTTAAAGCATTTATATTCCAAACTATATTTCGAGTTAATGCATCAATTGGATTCTATAAAATCATTTATCTTCAATATAAGCAAATGTTCCATATTTGTTCCAGTTCTTCTCCATTGTAATGCAGAAGAAGTTCATCAAGAACCGCATCATTTGGTGAAACGAGGAGCTCGGGCTTCAAGTAAGGCCACTAACCGGTCTCTCTCTCTCTCTCTCTCTCTCTCTCTCTCTCTCTCTCTCTCTCTCTCTCTCTCTCTCTCTTTTATTTTTAATTTTGTATTTATTTATCTATTTGTTATTATTGATTTGTGTGTGTGTGTGGGGGGGGGGGGGGTACGGGAGGGGGACACCCCAGGCAAAACAGAGGCAGTGCGAAACACTATAAGTATCTATCATGTGTTTCCGGTACAAATTAATAGAATCAGACCGGGGGCACGCGCGTAAGTCAGTAACGAGGCTTGCCGAGCTACCGGCCAGGCAGCGTGCCCGTGGGTCGGATTTTTCGATCCGGACCGGAAATACATAATTGATATCTTTTTTGCATATCTAAAATTATCAATTTTCGGAAAAAATGACATAGAAATTGCACTTTTGTACATTTCACAAAAACACGCGTGTGACGTTGTTTACTGACGTCATAAAGCGCAGTAATTTTAAATCACTATTGACGTCAAATAGTTCCTCTAAATATCGCGTTTTTCCGACTATTTAATATTTTCAATTTTGATTGCATACTTATATATTTTATTGCGCTTTATTGAAATGTCATGATATACTTTTCATAAACCATACAATAAAAGAATAAGAAGTGGTGCGTTCTATCGCGTGACTTATCTTACATGGGGAGTGTAAGACGGGTTTTCCAGCACTGGTCACATGACCGCAAACACACGCCCGGTATGCAAGAATACTTGTACCCGTTATATTGTCCATATACTGGAAGGCTTACCGACTCTCACCTCAATTTATTTAACCTTGATTTATAGTTAATTCACTTAGTTAACATTTTTATTACACATACCTGGATAAAATACTACACAAAACGTAGTTAGCACGAACGGGTAATTATACCTTAAAATAATGCTTTAGACTTGACTGTTTATATTTCCTCGGGACTATAAAAAAACACATCGCAAATGCTATTGACGTGTCTGTGCCTTGTCTATATTATTAATTCTGTTTTTTATCATTAATAGTTGATTCTCGTGGTATAGGTGGATTAAATGGTTACAACAAATACGGTAATTTTTAGCTTAGATTCAGAACATGCGTGTCGTTTTATTTTATAATTCAATAAAAAAATCAAGAAGAGTTCGAGTTATAATACTACTTTTCAATCCTAACGATGATACATGTATAATATGTGTTATTTCATAAAATGAATAATGCCTAAAGTAATGAATATTTCAGTAAGTTATTTAAGAACTACGATTTACGTTTGACTGCTAGACCAGTAAATAGCGCATAGTTTGGAGTACATGGGCCACTTTTAATACCTGGGTGATATTCAATATTGGTTTTAATTGAATAAGTAAATTAGGCATATGATGTATGACAATAAAATTGACTTAAGTTGTATATTGAATATCACTCCAAACAGTGAAATAACATTTTGATGTGTTTCACTATTTTGAAATTTTAGCCCGCTGTTAATTCCGAAATGAGGTTACGTTCGCATACAATTTGGCGCGCTTTTCTAAAAAAAAAACACAACAATTAGCTGTTTTATAAAATCCTTTTTTGGGCATGCAATACAAAGAAAAACTGTTCGTTTCAGTGTAAGATCGCATTTTATTACACCTTGTGAACACCAAAAGTAAATATTGCACACGTGGCTATGCCCCTTGTGAAATATACAAAGTCATTTAGTTTGTGGTCCTAATTCGGCGAAATATTACACTGAAACAAACAAGTAACCTCCATATCTGAGTGTCATTGTTATTTATTGATGCCGGCCCAAGTGATTTATCACGAACCAAAGGAGCGATAACTTTCTTAAGAGAGACTTTTCAACAGTAGTACTGAACTGATTTAAAATTCTCCTAATGATACTATTGCTCCTATTGTTCTTGACGAAACGACACCCTGGAAATTTAAGTCGATTAATCGATTAAATCGTAGCCGATTTAAGGCGTAAATTTGAGTTATTACACCGTCAAAGTAAACACAGAGTTCTAGAAATAAAGAAAAATCAACTTGTTTCCATTTGTGACCTTTATAAAGATAAAAGGTTTTGGTAGTGACGTTTTAAATCCTTGAATGAAACAGGCCCTTGGGGTCGATGTTTTGAAACTACTGAAGTCTGTTATCATACAATCAAGCTAAGTTCACTATTTTTCTCCTATAATTTTGATATAATTACGTTTTTGGGAAAGATTTTGACTGATTCAAGTTATCTGTCTGAGAATCACGAAACACTAAGTTTTATTTATCTTAAACATGTAAAAGTAAGCTTTTTTTGGCTGAACGATGGAAGCTTCTTAAGTACGTTAACCTTAAGAAGATTCGAGAACTCATGCCCAGATGCTTAAACTCCGAAAAAAGCGTTACTTATATGAACGGTCTGTCCTTAGATGGTCGCTCTTTCATTTACAACAAATGTTTCAGACTGTTACCACAGGTGTCCAGGAGGAGATGGAAGATGCGCTTACACCTCGGGGAAAGGATATCACTGTATCTGTAGTCAGGGATGGACAGCAACATACTGCAGTGTTATAGGTAAATATTCATTTTTGTATGTAATACTTATCGGTGAAATATCATGTTTGTTTCACTACTCTTTTTGGTTTTGCTAATTTCAAGTAACGCAGCGTTGAATTTTTATTTGAAAGAGTCACCAAAATGAAGCCACCAAAATGACGTCACGCGGCTCAAAGGAGTTCAATAAAAATGTATTTGATTTTTCCTAAGGAGAAAAATTGTTTATCTTCGGTTTAAATAGCGTTGTACAAGAAACGATTTTGCCGTATCATTCCGACGCCGCCGACATTGTCTTGGGCACAAACACACGACCACCGATACCAGTTCAGGTGAACTATTTGCGGCACGTTTCACCCATGCGTTACAATACCCCGCAAAATGTTTCCCGATGGTCTGTACGCGGTCACGAACAGTGTGCGGCACTGCAGTCGTTTCCTTGTTTTGTGTATACCTAATGTGTTGCAAGTTTACAGTTTGGCCATTCGAAAATACCTGAATGAATTTCCGTTGCGATTATTCGGAATACCTCGGCCATATTCTATCGAAAACAACATCGGATTGATATGGACGGTTTACATTCTCAGAAATCGTTCCATTTAACTACGATGCAAGTCGATCGCGTTGTATTTTAAATTTAGCAGTTAAACTTAGTGGCTTTGCATTTGAGAATCTTAATTATTTATGCAATAATACACTTCACTGGCATCTATTTAAACTTAGATATACAAAATACACGTAAAAACACCAATTGATTAATACTAGTATTTATTTTGACGAACTACTTCTACTGAAACTCCGGCATACACCCGAGTCTGTTTTCGATGGAAAATGGCCGAGGTGTTCCGAATGCCCAGAAGTAAGTTTCGATTGGGTGATATCTTGCTCTCTTATTTATACAATTTAAAGGGACTCCTTCACGCTTTATAGGGTCAGGCATCGAAAAAAAAAATGAGTTTGTATGAAATGAGAACAAAAAGCAAGGTGAAAACTTCACTAAAAGTTCAAATAAGAGCTTATTTTTTTTCGAAAACTGTGTCCGAAATTGCTCTATATTGCTGAAAAGCGCCAATAACGCTATTGAAAAATAAGTTGTTTGAGTTAAATTGTAAATACAAAATTATGCTCAAATTGGTATCTGTGAGTTGTTTGGTCTTTAAGAATATACGTTAGTATAACTCAATTTCAACAACATTGTACTAAAAATGTTAATACAGTAAAATCTTGCTTGTAACTGCTGAGTTGCTAAGAAAAGTGATTTAAATCCCCGTTGAATTTCTTACTAAGTTTTAATGACCATACTTGAGGGACTTCCATTAGGACATTTAGATGCGTGCAATGTGTTTGTTGTTTATTGGCGTTATTTGTTACTCCGTCAGTGTATTTGGTTTTGAATAATGCTTTAAAAGGATCTACGTCAATATAAGGCCTAGGCTATTGGGTTAGTCCCTGCAGTTTTCGCTTTTTATGGAATCATGAATAACGAAAAACCTTTAAATCTGCATTATTAAATCATAATTATATATTAATATTAATAACGAAAATAACGATAATATACAGTTGACGCAAAGATGTATATATGCAAACATGAATTGCAATCTATTCATAATGATCAGTAAAATAAACTAGACTAAATGTACATGTTTGTCTGTATGTTATTCAATAACAACGGATTTTTTTGTTCAAACCTCAGACTGTTCCTACTCTGGCTACTGCATAAATGGTGGCACGTGCATTCCGAGTGCCGGTCTAACAAGCTACACGTGCACATGCGCCAATGGATGGACAGGGGACAACTGTCAGACCGTTGGTAAGTCCACTTTCTGATTGGTTAAAGGACTTCTCTTCTTGATACGAGTGGTCAATCGTTCAACGTTTACCTGAAATGCTCTTCTTTCGTCGATAGCTACAGAGCCATTAAAGTCACATAAAAGACACGCGTATTTTCGGTTGAAATACTTAATGGTAGGCACATTTTGTTTCTAAATGTTTGTATGCGGCAAAGTCAACTTGCAAATAAAGCGATCAGACTGGTGATTAGATTTCAAGATATTCTAACTACAGAAAAGTGCAAACGGAGTGATGTTGATGACAGTTTTCAAAAATGAAACACATACTGAGAGAATTTGAATGTCAAATAGACATTAGATATCAGCTTCATATGACAGTTGACCAATTGTCCAGCAGTAAGTTTTCAATCGGACAATCAGTTGTGAAGACATTGGATATTTAACATATTTCGACCTTTGGGTCACTTTGAACATGGATTTATATAGTTTGTCGTGTTTTTTTTTTGTAATTTCAATGCATTACAATGTATGATTGTTTGTTTTTGTCGACATTTCTACAATATTCGGCCACATGGGTTTAGACCTTCTGGTTTACAAATGATCTGTTCTGTTCTGTTCTATGACAGGTCAGAGCTCATAGTTCAATAAGTTATACAAATGGATTGTTCCTAAATAATTATTAAACTCACGGATTTATCCACTGTAATTGAAAATCTGATCAAACACCTCAACAAGGTAGATTAGTTGCAATTATAGTATCACACAATCCTGTAAAATCAATTACATTTACAACACACAAACAAGAAAAGTACCTCTAAGATGACAACTTCTTCCTTTCCATCCACTGGTACTACGTGTCAGATTATGGCATTGTACATTCAGACAAACAATGACACTAAGGGGTGTGGGTTTTATTTTACAACACATGGTAAATATTTGTGGTGACATAATTAAAGTTAGAAAATCCACTAATCCACATAAAAATAGTTCTTTAATCGAAGGCATGTATTTGTAATTATAGCAAGTATGTTAACTTTAGTCATATGCAAGTGGGAAACAGTTGCATGTTTCATAACAGTGTTTGGAATTCTTATACTGCTTACTGACAAAACGAAATTTGTCATAAAACTGCCATGTATATGTAAAATGTATGTTGTTTAGCAACTAATTTGTCTTACCAACAATTTTAGTTGTTAGTTTATGTAGAAGTTCTACCAATTAAGAGTAGTTGCATAATAAATCGTATTAATAATATTTGTCCTTGTTCCTCCAAGCATTTCGCACTTATTTAATAAAAGTCAACACATACCGAATGTAGTCATTTGTTTTATTTAACTCTAATGAACAACAGTATTGCCGCCTTCAACGCTTTCAGCGCTTTGATTGCAATTGCATACTTACTCTTTACTCTTTATTAACCAGATTGCAGCACTGGCGACTACTGCGAGAATGGAGGATCGTGCCACCCCACATCGGACTCAACAGATTATGTGTGCACATGTACCGCTGGGTGGAAGGGCAAAAGTTGCCATCTTCGAGGTATGCCCTATTCAGTAACATAATGTATTTGTGACGTCCATGAGACAGATGTTGTCGGGAATTATTCACTGTTAGGCCGGTTTAATAGGTTTCTCTATGTTTCTTTTAAATTCGCCTAGCAGAGAGGTTTCCTTTGTTCCATAGCCCTTAAGGGCCAGAAAATGAATAACAGTTAATGATTTCTTGGAAGTTAAATAAAACAAACGGATATTCTGATGCAGACTGTGCTACGGGCGACTACTGCTCGAACGGGGGAACGTGTTCTGAAGTGTCGAATGGGACCGAATACCAATGTTCATGTACCAGTGGAAGGAAAGGAAGAAACTGTCATCTCAGAGGTATGTTCAATTATAGTTAATACCAGACGCATGCAAAATTGTTTCTTTTGTTACTGATTTTGTGGTTGTAACGATTTTTTTAACGAACTATGAAGGGTTTTAGCCAGGTTTAAAAAATGACAGGGTGGTGCAGAAGAGGGACAGGTTGGTTAGGGAGAAAAAGGGCACAATGATACAGGCGGTGAAGAACTGAAACATTTGGAATTTCACTAAAACTATTAGCAATTGTGTTAAATAAAGTAATATTCGGTGACAACTTCAACATATGTAAATTGGATATGTTTTTATAATCATATTATAAGTTTTAATTAGAACAACAACAAAATTTGGCAGTCTTCAGTATTGGATTCTATGCGGACAGAAGGATGCACATGCTGGTCTTCATGGGGGCAGAGGTGTGCACATGTTGGTCTCCATGAGGGCAGTAGGGTGCACATAATGGTCTCCATGAAGGCAGAAGGGTGCTACCAAGCAAGGACAGGGTGCAGCACCTTTCCATAACTCTTAACCAATAAGTCGTCTAGTAAACCAATAAGTGCTCTGTATTAAACTTGATTAATTCATTATATTTTATTTCCTATCTTTTTTCATCGTTCTGAAAGATTGTACAACGGGGAGTTATTGTGACAACGGGGGAACTTGTTCTGAAGTCTCCGACGGATACGATTACTTGTGTACATGTACCAGTGGATGGAAGGGAATGAACTGCCATCTCAGAGGTTAGTGATTTTGCCTGTTGGCTTGTCCAGGGTTATACAACTGTGCTGGTTTTTGCTGTTGTAAATTGGAAAGATGATTAAGAAAACGAATTGGCATGTTTATATTTTTTTACAAAATATCAGAGTATAATTTGGAGACTTATGTTACATGTATAATATATTAGTCTTATACATTGGTCCTGTCGCTGGGCATGATTCAGTAATTCAAATCGTATGTAGTGGTGCATAAAAAGAATTCAACTGTGCAAATCAAGTTTACATGTTGTATTCAAAGTATATTTCTGAGCCTGACCAATTTTTTAACTCGTTTTCATGGAATTAGGACTATTGAACAAGTAATTATTCTTACTGTATATCTCGTACTTGTTTCTTCTAGATTGTGATACCGGAGCGTATTGTTCCAACGGTGGCACATGTGATGAAATAGATGGAGGCTCTGACTATGCATGTTCGTGTACCAGCGGATGGAAAGGGAGAAATTGTCATCTTAGAGGTATGGCATTTGGAAATAAATAATTATTGACATTGTTGTTGAAACTGATTATTTGCTATGAAGAACATGACATGAAGTCCCTGTTTACTGAGTAACTTTGTATGTCTTCCTCTTAATGTTCTTTTAATGGAGCCATGTATTCATATTCTTTTCCAGACTGTGAAACGGGGAGTTTTTGCAATAACGGAGGTACGTGTTTCGAAGTATCCGATGGACACGATTACTCGTGTACATGTACCGCTGGATGGAAGGGGAGGAATTGTCATCTCAGAGGTTTGTGAACATTGGGGTATGACCATTAAACTATACCGAAGTATGCAACTATACAACTTCAGATTAGGTTGTTTGATGACGCGCTCCCTTACAAGGCTATTAAAACTATTTAGGATAAACAAATGTTCATATATCTTTTACAGACTGTGCAACTGGGAACTACTGTTACAACGGAGGTACATGTTTCGAAGTCTCCGATGGATATGATTACTCGTGTACGTGTACCAGTGGGTGGAAGGGGAGGAACTGTCACCTTAGAGGTTAGTTCCCTGACAAACAATACGCTTTTTGCGATATTATATGTTTTATCCCTGGCTTTGTGAAGCGGTTTAAAATGTATCGATCTTTTGAACCAACAATTGATATCAATTGAATTAACAATAATCGTTCTACAGCAAAATTGTTTAATTATTTATATTAACGAGAAGTTTGTCTTATTAATTTCTATATTCCCATTTTCATATATTCAAAAGATTGTGCTACCGGGAGTTATTGTGATAACGGAGGAACGTGTTCTGAAGTTTCCGATGGGTATGATTATCAGTGTGCATGTACTAGCGGATGGAAAGGAAGAAACTGTCACCTCAGAGGTAAGTTTTCAAGAATTTCATTTCAGTGATGTGATAAAAGACTATAACGAGGTTAAACTTACATTCAACAATTGAAGTAAAAATCTAAAGCATCAATTATTCAAATTGGCATTGTCGGCTTTGGGGAGTCCATTTGTCTATACTCAGGAATTGTCTTTTAAACAGCTCGTATTACCTCACTTGCTGATTACTAACGATGTCTGGTTCTTAGCTTTGTTGTTACACCTGAAACCAGAACCAAAGAAAATGGGAACAACATAAAAAAACTTATTCGCTGCTGGATTATTTTGTATATTTGCTATATCAAACCCAGTTGAATGTACATCCACATTGGCCAAATCGATTAGTCCCCTGACTAAATACCTAGAATAACCTTTTTTGTTGTAGATGTGTGTGACTTTTGACCAGTTTAAATACGAAGCAAATAAAAAGTGTTGATAGTAATTTTGTAAATCATTAACAGTTTTTCCAGAAACAACCATATCATCAGCAAATTACATCAGTATAATAGTAATATCATAAATCGTAAGTCCACAAAGCGGATAATCTTCTATGAATAGAACTATAAAGGCCACATATATATTATGTGGTTTAAGATATAAAAAAAATCATCATTGCCAAAAATTACCAGAATTTGAAGTAAACAATAAAGTCATTGGTATCTTCATTTCTTTTCTTGAAATTATCGTAAATACGAGAACCATCAATTATAAAGACCGATGTTGGTCTGTATCTTCCTTTACCACGAATCGAAACAATCATTCGTTTTAACTATTAAAATACAGTTTTTAACTAATTACATAGGCCACCCCCTTAAAAAGGCCACTTTTTCTGCGAAGGGGGTTAATATTGAATTTAAAGCAAATTGGATATATTCTAATTAGACTACGACATATATAAGCGACTGTGTTGTAACATACCTCAAACATCACTCCGTCTACGACGTTTGTCTTTTAAAAAGGTTGTTGTTGTTGTTAACGTATTCTTTCTTTAATATTAATATAATTATTCTCATTTCTTCCCATCTTTAAAACTAATTGACAGTACTTTGCTTTATTAAAGCCTTGAGCAAATCCCTTTTTCAATTATAGTTAATACCAGACGCATTCAAAATTGTTTCTTTTGTTACTGATTTTGTGGTTGTAACGATTTTTTTAACGAACTATAAAGGGTTTTAGCCAGGTTTAAAAAATGACAGGGTGGTGCAGAAGAGGGACAGGTTGGTTAGGGAGAAAAAGGGCACAATGATACAGGCGGTGAAGAACTGAAACATTTGGAATTTCACTAAAACTATTAGCAATTGTGTTAAATAAAGTAATATTCGGTGACAACTTCAACATATGTAAATTGGATATGTTTTTATAATCATATTATAAGTTTTAATTAGAACAACAACAAAATTTGGCAGTCTTCAGTATTGGATTCTATGCGGACAGAAGGATGCACATGCTGGTCTTCATGGGGGCAGAGGTGTGCACATGTTGGTCTCCATGAGGGCAGTAGGGTGCACATAATGGTCTCCATGAAGGCAGAAGGGTGCTACCAAGCAAGGACAGGGTGCAGCACCTTTCCATAACTCTTAACCAATAAGTCGTCTAGTAAACCAATAAGTGCTCTGTATTAAACTTGATTAATTCATTATATTTTATTTCCTATCTTTTTTCATCGTTCTGAAAGATTGTACAACGGGGAGTTATTGTGACAACGGGGGAACTTGTTCTGAAGTCTCCGACGGATACGATTACTTGTGTACATGTACCAGTGGATGGAAGGGAATGAACTGCCATCTCAGAGGTTAGTGATTTTGCCTGTTGGCTTGTCCAGGGTTATACAACTGTGCTGGTTTTTGCTGTTGTAAATTGGAAAGATGATTAAGAAAACGAATTGACATGTTTATATTTTTTTACAAAATATCAGAGTATAATTTGGAGACTTATGTTACATGTATAATATATAAGTCTTATACATTGGTCCTGTCGCTGGGCATGATTCAGTAATTCAAATCGTATGTAGTGGTGCATAAAAAGAATTCAACTGTGCAAATCAAGTTTACATGTTGTATTCAAACTATATTTCTGAGCCTGACCAATTTTTTAACTCGTTTTCATGGAATTAGGACTATTGAACAAGTAATTATTCTTACTGTATATCTCGTACTTGTTTCTTCTAGATTGTGATACCGGAGCGTATTGTTCCAACGGTGGCACATGTGATGAAATAGATGGAGGCTCTGACTATGCATGTTCGTGTACCAGCGGATGGAAAGGGAGAAATTGTCATCTTAGAGGTATGGCATTTGGAAATAAATAATTATTGACATTGTTGTTGAAACTGATTATTTGCTATGAAGAACATGACATGAAGTCCCTGTTTACAGAGTAACTTTGTATGTCTTCCTCTTAATGTTCTTTTAATGGAGCCATGTATTCATATTCTTTTCCAGACTGTGAAACGGGGAGTTTTTGCAATAACGGAGGTACGTGTTTCGAAGTATCCGATGGACACGATTACTCGTGTACATGTACCGCTGGATGGAAGGGGAGGAATTGTCATCTCAGAGGTTTGTGAACATTGGGGTATGACCATTAAACTATACCGAAGTATGCAACTATACAACTTCAGATTAGGTTGTTTGATGACGCGCTCCCTTACAAGGCTATTAAAACTATTTAGGATAAACAAATGTTCATATATCTTTTACAGACTGTGCAACTGGGAACTACTGTTACAACGGAGGTACATGTTTCGAAGTCTCCGATGGATATGATTACTCGTGTACGTGTACCAGTGGGTGGAAGGGGAGGAACTGTCACCTTAGAGGTTAGTTCCCTGACAAACAATACGCTTTTTGCGATATTATATGTTTTATCCCTGGCTTTGTGAAGCGGTTTAAAATGTATCGATCTTTTGAACCAACAATTGATATCAATTGAATTAACAATAATCGTTCTACAGCAAAATTGTTTAATTATTTATATTAACGAGAAGTTTGTCTTATTAATTTCTATATTCCCATTTTCATATATTCAAAAGATTGTGCTACCGGGAGTTATTGTGATAACGGAGGAACGTGTTCTGAAGTTTCCGATGGGTATGATTATCAGTGTGCATGTACTAGCGGATGGAAAGGAAGAAACTGTCACCTCAGAGGTAAGTTTTCAAGAATTTCATTTCAGTGATGTGATAAAAGACTATAACGAGGTTAAACTTACATTCAACAATTGAAGTAAAAATCTAAAGCATCAATTATTCAAATTGGCATTGTCGGCTTTGGGGAGTCCATTTGTCTATACTCAGGAATTGTCTTTTAAACAGCTCGTATTACCTCACTTGCTGATTACTAACGATGTCTGGTTCTTAGCTTTGTTGTTACACCTGAAACCAGAACCAAAGAAAATGGGAACAACATAAAAAAACTTATTCGCTGCTGGATTATTTTGTATATTTGCTATATCAAACCCAGTTGAATGTACATCCACATTGGCCAAATCGATTAGTCCCCTGACTAAATACCTAGAATAACCTTTTTTGTTGTAGATGTGTGTGACTTTTGACCAGTTTAAATACGAAGCAAATAAAAAGTGTTGATAGTAATTTTGTAAATCATTAACAGTTTTTCCAGAAACAACCATATCATCAGCAAATTACATCAGTATAATAGTAATATCATAAATCGTAAGTCCACAAAGCGGATAATCTTCTATGAATAGAACTATAAAGGCCACATATATATTATGTGGTTTAAGATATAAAAAAAATCATCATTGCCAAAAATTACCAGAATTTGAAGTAAACAATAAAGTCATTGGTATCTTCATTTCTTTTCTTGAAATTATCGTAAATACGAGAACCATCAATTATAAAGACCGATGTTGGTCTGTATCTTCCTTTACCACGAATCGAAACAATCATTCGTTTTAACTATTAAAATACAGTTTTTAACTAATTACATAGGCCACCCCCTTAAAAAGGCCACTTTTTCTGCGAAGGGGGTTAATATTGAATTTAAAGCAAATTGGATATATTCTAATTAGACTACGACATATATAAGCGACTGTGTTGTAACATACCTCAAACATCACTCCGTCTACGACGTTTGTCTTTTAAAAAGGTTGTTGTTGTTGTTAACGTATTCTTTCTTTAATATTAATATAATTATTCTCATTTCTTCCCATCTTTAAAACTAATTGACAGTACTTTGCTTTATTAAAGCCTTGAGCAAATCCCTTTTTTAAATCATGCATTGTAATGAATGGATAAGTTATGATTACTTAGTCAAAGTTATCAAGTTGTAGTGGGTAGCTGTATAAATCTGAATAAAATCCGGACACTTTTGCTTGAAATTGGTGGACACCTGACAATACTGATGATATCAAGTGTCCTGTACTGCCCTTGTCAGCGTGGCTATTTAGCTTTCGACTCTCTAATTTAATAGCTTTAGACTACCGCAATCCTTATTTCCTGTCAATCACAGACGAGTAGTCCATGGCTACCAATCTAGGTCTTTCAGCTGCTATTGTTTCTTAATAGACTGTGCAACAGGAAGTTATTGTAACAACGGGGGCACCTGTTCTGAAGTATCCGACGGATACGATTATCTTTGTGGATGTACCAGTGGATGGAAAGGAAGAAGTTGTCATCTTAGAGGTACTTTTCTTGTTTGTGTGTTGTAAATGTAATTGATTTTACAGGATTGTGTGATACTATAATTGCAACTAATCTACCTTGTTGAGGTGTTTGATCAGATTTTCAATTACAGTGGATAAATCCGTGAGTTTAATAATTATTTAGGAACAATCCATTTGTATAACTTATTGAACTATGAGCTCTGACCTGTCATAGAACAGAACAGAACAGATCATTTGTAAACCAGAAGGTCTAAACCCATGTGGCCGAATATTGTAGAAATGTCGACAAAAACAAACAATCATACATTGTAATGCATTGAAATTACAAAAAAAACACACGACAAACTATATAAATCCATGTTCAAAGTGACCCAAAGGTCGAAATATGTTAAATATCCAATGTCTTCACAACTGATTGTCCGATTGAAAACTTACTGCTGGACAATTGGTCAACTGTCATATGAAGCTGATATCTAATGTCTATTTGACATTCAAATTCTCTCAGTATGTGTTTCATTTTTGAAAACTGTCATCAACATCACTCCGTTTGCACTTTTCTGTAGTTAGAATATTTTGAAATCTAATCACCAGTCTGATCGCTTTATTTGCAAGTTGACTTTGCCGCATACAAACATTTAGAAACAAAATGTGCCTACCATTAAGTATGACTATTATTACACTAGTTTAATCTTAATGTTCAATCTTAATTTGTGTGCAATGTTTCAGACTGTTTGACGGGAAGTTATTGTTACAACGGAGGGACATGTGCTGAGGTCTCTAATGGTTATGATTACCAGTGTACGTGCACAAGTGGATGGAAGGGCCGCAACTGTCAACTTAGAGGTCGGTGTATTGAAAAGCATTTCAGTACTCATGTACTTTGTCTGTTAAACATGCTTGATTCCTGTTTTCCTAGTTATGTTCTGTACTTAGATATCGAACACTTCATTATTTCTATGTATTTTAAAATATGTGTTGTTGTTTTTTCCAATTTGAAATAGATTGCGCAACAGGAAATTACTGCCATAATGGGGGAACGTGTTCTGAAGTTTCCAATGGATACGATTATTCTTGTGCATGCACTGATGGATGGGAAGGAAGAAATTGTCACCTTATTGGTACGTTTGATTTGAGTTATATTTTAGTTCTAATATTATACTTTCATTCTGGAGGGTACATAACTATGAAGGGAAAATCTGTGATTTTTTTATAATTTAGAAACCTATTTAGATGTTCAAAAAAGTAATATTATTATATGCACATTTCCCTAGACTGCGAAAGTCCGAGTCGATGCCTCCACGATAGCAAATGCAATTTAATAGAAGATGGCAGAAATTACACGTGTGATTGTTCGTATGGATGGGTTGGAGATAACTGTCAAGATATAGGTAATCGTGTTTCATTTGGTAACAAATTCAATATATTTTAAATCCTTACAACAAAACATAGTATCCTTGTACATTAATTGTTTGCATTTCCAGGGCTCTCAATAAGAGCCGGGGGCCGGGGATATCCCCCGGCAATTATGGCTGTATGACCCGGCTATTCTCAGGTTAACAGTTGTCATGATTGTATTCTTAAAATGTCCCTTATCTTACATAAAAATAATACTTTGTCTAAACGTAAAAAAATGAATTGAAACGATGTATTACGATCAAATTTAATGGTAAATGCGCCCGATTGCCAATTTGCATCGTAGTCTTCAAAGCGCTTGTATTTGAACTAATATGCATCTACAAGACTTGGAGTGCTTTGAATCCGACAGACGATTATTTAAAATAACATGAGATGATATCGGCATATTAATTCGTTAAAATACAACCCAGAACATCGGCGATAACAAGCCAAATATTCGATAAAACAACAACAACATTAAAATGAGCTCAACAAAAAGTTCAAACAGGCAAAAAGAAAATTCCAGGTAAGGTCAGATCCGGCTAATGAACGTGCAGTTAGTATTTCAAGACAGGCATTCCAGGAAGCTATAGAAAAGGCAAAAACTGCATACCTTGACCTACTGACACATGAGCTGGATCCTAGGAAACCAGAGAAGTTTTGGAAAATAATAAACAAACATAGAAGTGATGAATCCAAGTGTGCAGTCCAGCCTATTGTTAAAGAAGACTTATCCTTAGCAGTATCTGATGTGGAGATTTTTCAAGAAATGAAACAAAAATATGGTAAAGAAACACTCGAAGTGAAAGAAAAGTGCCATACACATTACTACCAAATTGAAAATCAAGTTGAAACCATTGAAAATGATGAAAGAATGTCTCTGGTGAGAGATCCACACACAATGGAAAATTCAGACATAACACTTGATGAAGTAGAATCGGTATTAAAAGAATTTGACAAGAACAGTGCACCATGTCCAGAAGAGAGAATTTTTGGGGTAATGTTGAAAAATTGTGGCGAAATACTAAGCAAAAGTCTGCTTTTCTTGTTCCAAAGATGCTGGGAGAGAGGTAAACTGCCAGGCGGTTTTAAAACAGACCCAAAAATTATGCTACCAAAGCCTGGAAAAGAAAACTACAATACAGTTAAATCATACAGACCTATTACATTAGAAAGCATCATTGGAAAATTACTTGAAAAAATTATAAAAAAGAGACTAACATGGAAACTTGAAACAGAACAAGCAGTGTCAAAATATCAGAATGCATATAGGAAAAATAAGTCTTGTACGCAATCCCTACTACGTATTGTACAAAGCATACAGGAAAACAACAATAAGGGTGAAAAATCAGCATTAGTCATCATGGACTATGAATCATGCTTTGAAAGAGTTTGGAGGGCTGGTCTACTCCAAAAGGCATTCAACAGCAACATTCGTGGAAGACTTTGGATATACTTGAAGGAGTTCATAACCGACAGAAAATACTACCTAAAGGTAAATGACCACAAGTCTCCGTTAATCATTTCTAAAGTAGGCATTCCACAGGGGTCTGTTCTGAGCCCAACACTCTGCAACCTCTACACAAGGGACAGCATGGATGGAGTGACCGGACATCATACAGAATTTGCAGATGATGCCAGCATATGGAACAGTGACAAGTCAATTGAAAACGCCATTGAAAAAACAAATGAAGATCTTCATAAGATTAATATATGGTGTGATCAATGGAACATGAGCATAGCCTCTGAAAAAACTAAGGCAATCCTATTCAAAACTGACATTGAACCCTTTAAGAAGTTGGTTTACAATAATATTCCCATTGAGCTGGTTCAAAACAAAAAATTGCTAGGGGTAACCATAGACAACAACTTGTCATTCAACACCCACATTCATGAGAAGTCAATGGCTGGCTACAGGGCACTAAAAGGACTTGATTGTTTCACAAGTAAATACAGAGGTTGCACACAGACTACATATATGAAACTCTACAAAGCCTTGGTCTTGCCAATTTTGGACTTTGGCTTACCTGTACTGGTCACTCAAACTGACCAATGCATACGCGCATTTGAACCGGTCCAACGCAGCGCCATGTTAAAAGCTAGTGGATGTTTACCAAGTACAAGCACAGAATCATTGGAACTATTAACAAATACCCTACCAATGAACATTCACATTAAGTTGAGACAAGCAGAGGAACTGGTCAGAATTGTAGCCAAAAGAGATGAAGATCCACTGAAAGCAGACTTTAACAAGTGGATGTCAAATAGGTCAAGTTTTAGAGGGAAACCTACAACATTTGCACTTCTAATGTGCCGCTACACAGAACTCAAAGACAAAATCAAGCTAGAAAATATAGAGAAGGAATTTGAGTACAACGTGAAGTACATTGGTCTTTCTAGGACACGCGAAAAGGTTAACTTTGAACAATTCACTGTGGATAAGGAAACCCAGACAGCAAATATAGCACACATACTAGATGCTAGCTCTGGAGGAGATATCCTAGTGTTTACAGACGGCTCTTCACTGGGTAACCCAGGCCCTACCGGTGCGGGTGCTGCCATCTATCTTGAAGGATACAAGACAAATCCAGTTTTGTTAAATAAGGGCGTGTCAAAACTTGGCAACAACTTTTCTGGCGAAATGGCGGGTATTGAACTTTCACTGGACTTCCTAACAGCTACAACACCACAAAGAAAAAACATTCACATATTCACAGACTGCCAGGGAGCAATATCAACAGCATTTTCAAGAGAGATTCCCAAGAACAAAATTGAAACCGTTTTTAACATTAAAACATCTGTAACAAGTTTAGAGGACAATGGTAATACACTCCATGTGCACTGGATACCTGGCCATAAAAACATAGAGGGAAATGAGCTGGCTGACGAGCAGGCAAAAAAAGGGGCTAAGAAGGCAGCAGAATTTGATGAAGCAGAATTCGATGATGAAAAGAAAGATGCAGGTGAAGTCATGCAAATGATGAAAAGAAAAGCAATTAATGAAAAATGGTCAGCCCAATACCGTAACTCTGAGAGGTCTTCCGCCATACATGACATCTTTGCCACACCCGGGGTAAGAAACTGCGTTGGTGAAAAGAAAAGAAAATGTTTCAGCCAAATCAACCAACTCCTAAGTGGTCACACCCGGTTGAAAGATCACTGGGCAAAACAGACACCAGACCAAACAGACAACTGTTGCAGTGTCTGCCAAGTTCCTGAAACCATAGACCACTTCTTATTCCACTGTAAAAAGTATGATGAAGCTAGAAGAGGACTGGAAGAAAGAACTATGCAAATACTATACAGATATTGCATACCCAAAGTAGCAATTACGTTGGGGTTATTAGCGGGTGAAATAGAAGAAATAACGAATACCTGTGCGAAAGAAGAACTGATGGATTCATTAAGCTTATATCTGTCAGAAACAAACAGGCTATAAATATTTAATTTTATAAAAAATAACAAAAAATAATTCCTTTTTATAAAACACACAACTTTCCAAAATTCGATGAGTCCAAAAAAAAAAAAAAAAGTAACAAGAGTTCAAGTACATAGAATAAAGCACTAAGATGATATCGGCAAAAATATTCGATATAGTACATCGAGACCATAGGCGACGACGACGCCATAATTCGACAAACAACAACAACAAAATGCGAAAATGTCAAAAAGTAAAAAACACGAAGGACGATGTTAAACAAAGAAAAATGGAATCGTTCTTTGTTTCTAGGTAGGTATATAAATGATATGTTATATTTATGGCAACTCAATGACGGCGCAATTGTGGCTTTGAAATGTCATTACAAGAACTGTACACATTTCGGATACGATTATTTTCGACTGTGTTGATATTCTTTTGAAAGACCTAATTTTCTGTTACAATGACTGCTTTAATCTAGTTTATCTGACATCTGATGACTCAGAGTTGGAGGATGACTATTTTGATTAGAAGATGACTATTTTAGATGACTATTTTGATTCAATTTTCCTTTTTTGAATAAAAATATGTATGTTTTTGAACCAAGGACTATTTTTGTTTACTTGTATCAATGGTAATTACACATGTAAAATGATGTTCAAAACAGGAATTTTGCTCTAATGAGAGCTAACCTTGACCGAATTCATAATGCTTAAAATCGTTTTCGGCCAGGGGCCTGCGGCCCCCTGGACCCCCGGCTGAATAGGGGCTCTGCCAATTAAAACCCCGCTGGGGGAGGTCCCCCAGACCCCCCTCCTACTTTCCTATAACTCCCTACTACTTCAAAACTTATTGAGAGCCCTGATTTTTTCGAAGCGTTTAGAACCATATCCGTTGAATACTTTTAATATATATTTTTTAAATTATCATAATGCTCCTGTATTTTCAGATGTATGCACGCCATACAAGGATGCCGACATTGTTTTCCTTATTGATATATCTGAGAGCGCGATCACCTGTCGTGTGAACACATTTAAAGAGTATATACAGGATTTCGTGTCATACTTTCCAATAGGAGCGGACCATTTTCAATTTGCATTGGTAACATTTGCGCTTCAACCACAAGTATTGTTCTATTTTAATTCACACACGGACAACACGTCATTACAGACAGGGATAGACGACTCCATGGGAAATATTACATGTGAGGGACCAACAATGGTATATAAAGCTCTCGACCTTGTAGCTTCGGAAATATTTAAAGAAGAGAATGGGGCAAGGAATGAAGTTGGAAGATACGTGTTTGTCTTGACTGATGGGCTGTTTTCCAATCCGTCACAAAATAGAGAAAGTGCTTATCTCTTAAATTCTCAAACAAATGCTTACATCTACACAATAGCTGCTGGGAGATTTGTCAACCCAAAGGGCCTTCTCGATATCTCTTCCTCGTACAGAAACACATATCCCATTGAAATGCAAGATTCCGTCCAATCCATTTTGAAGCAAACCATGTTTGGCTGTGAAGGTAGGATAATTGTTTGATTTTAATACATATTTAAACGAAGTATGTCATGTACGAAATTGGCGTTGGCATTCAACGCAATTGAATATAATATACGACTAATGGATACAAATAGAATAGCTAGGTGCGTTGATAATTGACCAGTCGCCAAAGCCCTTACTGCAGCTAATCAGAATCTTTAGGGAAAATTATTAAGTTTATCTTTTGGATAATGCAGACATGTGATTTGATTTTCTTGCAAAATATAGTGATATTATTTGTCAATTTGATTATTTGGTTTACAAGTGGCACTTTGGAAATGTTGCATATCATAAGAGTCAATTAACATTGTCATTCAACCCCAGACCGATAGTGTTCTATATTTGTACTCTGCCCTATTGTATATCTTATTAATACAATGAAAATTGCAGGAGATGACCCTTTTTGATTTTAGGAGTCATTGAGTCAAAGGTAAAGTTCACAACGACTTTAAATGCGAAAATATTTAGAGCGATAACTCGACAATGCCTGCACCCATGGCCCTTAAACTTGACTTGGAGTTGTGTCTGACCTGAAGATGATCCCTTATGATTTTAGAGGTCATCGGGTCGAAGGTCAAGGTCACAGTGACCTTGAGCGAAAAAAGCTTGTCTGTGTGATAACTTGTCAATGCCTGCACCCATGGCCCTCAAACTTGATATTTAGATTTTTGGTGATCAGATGATGTATGGATTTTGAGGTCATAGAGTCAAAGGTCATGGTCATAACACACTCTATTCTCACACTTTGAATGGCTATAATCTTAAAACTGCCTCAACAATATCCAATGTCAGTGACAATTCAGCTGTCATTTGAGTCCATGCATATTTCATTCAATTGTCCATATAATCCTGACAACATGGCGCTCAGGGGGCATAATGTTTAACAAACATCTCTTGTTTTTTATGTTTTTTTCGTGTGTGTCAAGTCAAGAGGGGTCATCTACTGGTCAGACCCAATCTTCATGTCAAGTTTGATGACCATACGTTCAGAAATTGTCAAGTTTGCTTTCAAAGTCACTTTGACCTTGACTTTTGACCCCCTAAAATCAATAGGGGTCATCTACTGGTCAGGTCCAACCTCCAAGTCCAGTATGAGGGCCATGGGTGCAGGCATTGTCAAGTTATGACTCGGACAACCTTTTACCATTCAATATCACTGTGACCTTGACCTTTGGCCCGATGACCCCCCAAAACAATAGGGGTCATCTACTGGTCAGGCCCAACTTCCATATCAAGTTTGATGACCATTGATGTAGGCATTGTTGAGTTATCAATCGGACAAGGTTTAAAATTATTTTACCATTAAAGGTCACTGTGACCTTGACCTTTGACCCGATGAGCCCAAAAATCAATAGGATCATATACTTGTCATGCCCAACCTTCATTTTAAGTTTGATGACCATACGTCCAGGAGTTGTTGAGTTATCAGTCGGACAAGCTTTGGTCTACCGACGGACCGACCGACCGACATGCCTGCGCAAAGCAATATACCCCTCTTCTTCGAAATAAAAACACATACACAAAAACAAAAAACACAAACTGACCATACCCCCATCAGCCTTGCGTAACCGTTTAATGATGGGACTACCGCCTTGAAACTGTCACTGAAACTTGAGTTTTACAGGAACCCGAATTTACTGGGGGCTTAAACTAGTTAACATCGCCATAACCTCACACTTGCCCCAACATTTATCAATACTTACCAAATTAAAACAATAAAGAATAAAGCAAAACATAATAATTATATATAAACTGATAAACTAATGTTAAGTACTCAACGACCGCATACCAACATCACCTGTAAACGAAAAGATCAAGCTGTAGCAACAATGCCAGCTCTTAAGAGGAGTGATAGAGTCATTCAAAGACAGCTATCAGACATAACTCACCTTAACAAGGTTCAAAATACTAGTCTAAAAATGAAAGTAAGAATGTTCAAACTAGGAGGAATTCGTATGGCAAGTTCGCGAAATACATTTGACATTCCAACTCGCATTTCCCAACGGATGTTACTCATGATACACTACTTTTGCGACCTATCAAATCGCTCCATATACAACTGCAGTAAATTATATCGATGGTATAAAATGTTGACTTCTTGTAGTGAGGTATCAAACTCAAATTGTATATAATTATTTCATTTATAGGTTGTAAAAGGAGGGGTTCGGACATTACCATGTTATTCGACGTTTCATCGGACACCAGTTTTGAAGAACTTCATGCATTTCTTAAGGCGGGTACATTCCTCATACAGAACACGAAGTTGTCAGAAAACAACAGCGATATTTCGATTGCAACATTCGGTGAGGAATACGTCACGCATGCCCAAGTTCGAGAAAATAAGTCAGCGGAGGAACTTGTACAGATTCTCAATAGAGCAGTACATCGAACTGATGGGAAAAGACAGTTTAATGCCTGTATTTAGTAAATACGGCAATGGAGGGTTTCCTACATCACAACGATAGTAGGAAGGTCATCATTTTCTTCACGACGGCTCTTAACTTTCATGTAGATAGTGACGAAATTGCAGGCATTGTTAATGGTAACAATGTTCTTATAGTATCAGTCGGTGCAGGCCTAAATACTGACTTCGAAGCATTGCTGAAACTGTCCTCCCATTCAGCGTTGACTTATCTTCTTGGAGATGACTTGTTCACCGACGAAACTGTGCTGTACTCTCTCCATCCAGTTCTAGAGTATGATGAGTGTATTGTATGATACTAACTGTACGAGATTATTGAATACTACGTATACTTTTGCCTCATGCTGGTATCTAAGACTGGATACATAACGTTTTAATTATTGCGATAATATGTTTATGGTCTCAGATGTTGTTAGAAAATTTATATTATACTGGAATCAGTTGTGTGTAGCATTGCTTGGCCACTCTCACAGTTTAACGAGTATGTCAGTGTCAACTATATCCGGAACTAACTAACTCACAGTTTCAAAGGCTACTTGTGATTGTTTAGACTGTTTAAGCATTTCTTATGTTGAGTCGTATTAGAAATCAATTATAATGAAGAATTAGCTGTAGTGTAGCATCTGTAAATCCAAGCTGGATGTTTTGAATTTTAATTGTATGATGATAGTAAGTAATTAGATTTTATGAGGGCTTTCGATATCTTTGGGTTATATCTAATTACAAAAGATTAACATAGATCTTGAAAATAGGGCAAGGAAAGCGATGTGTTTGCAGCAGTTAGTAAAGTCCGTAAATTTCACGTTATGTTCATGATTTATATCTGACATTTGTCACATAAGTTTAGCATTGTTATTTACCATGTAAATAAACCATTTATGTGTGTTGTTATTTTTGTTTTTGTTGTGGGCGTAAATTTTACCCATTAACTTTAACCCACAGAAATACATGTATATATTGTTAGAGAAGTACTGCCTTGCAGTACCCCCCCCCTCCCCCCCCCCCCCCCCCCCCCCCCCCCCCACACACACACACACTGACCAAATTCGTTCTGGGGATTAACGCTCTGATAAAACGCTTATAAAATTAAAGTGGCTTTGAGCATTTACTGAAAAAAGGTTAATCGTGGTATAACACTTTGGTTCAGTTCAGCTGGTAACTTCTCCTTAAACATACTGAAAAATGTTCAACGAGTGATGGAGAGATTATAATTGATAATAAAATGTCAATTACACGTAACTACTAGACGCACCTAGTACTGCAGAAGATGAAAATGTCGTAACTTTCTTGCAAAATCCCCATCTTTAATTGAATAGCGTCGAGCACTCGGAAAAACGTATCGGCAGATTGTTGCTTGTGCCACGCCGTGTGTTGCTACTTGCCTCTAGAAATAGACAGTGTAACCTCCAAGTTTATCAGGCAATGCGTTGTTAAGGGCATAGTAAGACGGCTTTTGAACATGATTGGTTCTTGTTTAAGAAAAAGGAACACAGAATAGTTTAACACTTTATAAATGCAAAACAAATATAGTGTTTTTAGTGTATTATAATGTTTTAATAATTTGACTTTAATAATAAAAAGCATATGATTTGTGATTATTTAAAAACCTAATAGCATTTAAAAATGGGGGTTTCATCTAATTGCTACGTGTCCACAAATTCACAAGTAAATAACGCGCCAAAATTACGCTATTTTTTATAAAAAAAAAACTTACACAGTGTACGAGTGCCATTACTTACATCTACTGTTTCCGATTTGTTTTTCAGTGCAACATTTTGTAAAGGATGTCAAATAAAGTCCTTTAAAATCGTTTTCGACATAGATGTTGATCAACGACGAAGATATATCCAGTGCAATATGTTGGACATTGTTTTTACTACATCGAATCTATTTGCAAGGAAACATTTATCTTAACACCTAGTTTGCAGTCAAATTGATCATTTCCATAGAAGAAATATTGTCCATGTGATTAGACAATATACTATCTAGGGATGTGTAGCTTTAGTCCGATTTTACACATTGAGTCGTGAATGTAATTTATTAGATGTTTGATTTAATCCATAATGAGATAAAATAATTATTTAATATCATAAATATGATAGTTTACTGTTTAAACCAAATCCGTATTTTACAAAAGGCAGCTAGGATGTCCGTGGCAATTTTAATCAATGTTTTGTATGGTTATGAGTTCTAATCATGAATATTCATATATTCCTTTTAAATCTACTTTTGCTTTTTGATGTTTTTTATAAAACTGAAGCATTTTTATACTTTTCTTACAATTTTGACATCAACGCGTAACACATTCTATTAGATAATTGTCCTGAGATTCGTTACAGAAAAAACCCTTTTTTTGGTGCCAATCTGTGACACAGCCCCTTTAAAGGAATAATTCTAAATAGGTTATTTCTAAACACTTACGTTTTTAGATTTATTGACCGTTCCAAGGCGGTACCTAACAATTCTTGATAAACATACGTAGTTTTTGGACTAGGGCACTTGTGGCCTAGTTCATAGCCGTAAACGCGCGATCTGCATTCTCAAGCCGCATCTGGGGGTTCACTGACGTACTGTATTCATACGCTGTATTTTGATTAGATTGCCGTTAGCGAATTTGAATAACCAAAGTAGTACCAGAACTGATTACAATGAAAACATCCAATAAAAATAGTTCTCCTAACAAGACAAGCTAATTGTATGTTCTTTTAATGAAGCACAAGAAATGGATATGTAGCGAGTGAGTTAATCGGGTTAACTACATGAATAACTACAGATTAAATGCAATAAGAATATGAACATATTGGAAAAGAACGCATCGACATTTTTCCGTTCAATGCTCTTTATTGATAGACTGGTAGCCGCTTTCTCTTTTATTCGAAAAGTGATCAGTTTCAGCTAAACATGGTGCCCGTCGCGCATTCGAAATGTCTTGTGGGTACGTAAACCGAATCAAGCGTGCGGTCTAAGTAGTAAACAACAAGGATATTTGGTTTTAAAAAAAGTATTGTTATCCTATGTATAGAATGTTGGTATTAATTTATTAACAGGGCTGTTCTTTTTTTCGACATAATTTGCATGATTCCGTGACATTTTCTTTTCAAATACAAAGTTTATTTTTTAACTAATCATTGCATGGCACTCATCATTTTTTTAAATACAGCATGATTTTTGGTATTGATTGTTTAAATACAATTAATGTAAAATAAAAACCATATGCCGCGTACCTGTATAACGTTATAACTTCAGGCTTATGAATATGATGAGCGTTTACCTATGTGCACAGAAATGTCTTGGAGCCATTCTCAGTGTTAGTACATTTTGTTCAATGACATTGTGATAAACCATCGTCATTTGTAAAACAATCTTGCCTGCTCACTTTTGATTTCCACTCTTATAATGCACCAGTCAATTGTTACCACCCCCCTCGGGGTATACTAGGGAAAAGGCAGTGTTTTCACCTTTCAGGTGTCCTCGCAGTGCCTGATGATTGCGGTGGTTTTGTCTTCCCGCAAAATATTGCGGGGAATTACCCTTACCTAAGATCCTTGGGGTGCGAGGTTATTTGGCAGGGATTTTACCACCAGTTCGTTCCCGCAGGGCAGGGATTTTATTGGGGATTGGTTGGACTGAAAGTCAAAGTATTCCCCAGACCTGGAGGGGGGGGGGCGTGATTACATTTGACTGGTGCATAAATTGTAACCAGGGCCCCGACATCCGGGGGTATACCGGGGAAATGGGCCGTGTTTTTACCTTTCAGGTGGCCCTGCAGTGCCGGGTCTTCGTGGAAAATACAGTGTGGATGTGGCTTAACCTAATGTCCCTTGGGTGCTGGGGGGATTTGGTGGGGACTTTGCCATCAGATCATCCCGGCAGGGCGGGGATTTTAGCTTGGGTTGGTTGGACCGAAAGTAAAAGTCCCCGCTGTTCCCTGGACCAGGGGGGAGGGGGTGCATGGTTACAATTGACTGATGCATAAGCTTGCGTATACATTCAGATTCAGGGTTTTGGTGCGCAGTTGACAAATTAACTAATTACTTATTAGAAGTTAAGAATATATATTTATTTATATAATTTATTTATATAAGTTATACTTTGCAATCTAAATCATAGATTTGAAAAAGGTAACCTATATCATTATATGCAATTATACATAAATAACTGTGCAAATCTTTATGAATCATCCAAATATGAGTACCTTGCAGGGTCAATGTTAGTTTTAAAAATTATACTAAGCTGCTTTCAAGATTAGCTTTCCAATCGCATACACAATGCAGCTTGAAACCTTGATAATTAAAACAAATCTTGGTTGCAGACCATTACTTTTAAATATTTGATAAGTCACAGACATTATAAGGTACATTTTAAATGGGCTGTACTCAGTTAATAATGAAAAAGAAAAAACTTTTTTTATAGAAACCTGACATTAACTTGGTATCGATGTGTACAATTAATGCATTGAAACTTACTAACTGATGATCCACACAGTTTACAAATGATTTATTAATAGCAGTTATTTCGTGTTTTTTTCCATTAAAAAAAGATTACTAGGTACATTGTATGTCTACCGAGTAGAATTCATTCCTTATGCGTAATCTGCCGTTGATGTTATTACGTGATTTAATCGAGTTAGGTACATATCTGGAAATTCCACCCAGGAAGAGTAATTCTTCATAGCTTAGTGGATTCGACACTGCACTGCATTTTTTTTACATTTTGGTATTTTATTTACAATAACGATATCAAAGAGTAAAATAGTTTATTAAAAAATTGTCCTTAGATTCGTTAAAGAAAAAAACAACTTTTTGTGCCAATCTGGTATACAGTCCCTTTAATAAACAACAAGTGAAGCCAAATCTTATTAAATTTGAGACAAACAAAAAGAAGACAGTACAAAGTTCAAAAAGCGTGACCAATTTGTGAATACCTTACGTAATTGATAAATTTTCATGCGATTCAGACAAATTTAATGCTAGAAATCACAAAAAAACATTCCCTTGAATTATTCCTGTCATAGTTTAAAATCAAATTTCAATGCACAGCATTTGAAATAATTTTAAACAGATGAAAAACTGTTAATTCTAAAAAGCACAATACATTGTATATCTTTTATGTGACCTAACTTTAATATAAGAATTTATTCAGATCATAATTTAGTGACTTTTCTTGCACTTAAATGTGAACAAGTATGCTCGGGATTGAACACTAAGGAAAACAAATTTCAAAGAATGAAATTAAATGAAGCACAAAATATATACAAAAAATGAAACTTTTTAGACTTTCAAAAAAATTTTTAACATTTACTAAATACGGTTACATAAAATGATGAATACATTTGTAGGATTTAATATCCCACTAAATGTAACCGTCGGCTTCGTTCATTCTAAACTTTCTCTCAATGCATTTACTACTGTTGATCAGTGCAGATTGTGGGAGGTAATGGTTGATTTCACTGAACCACCAATAAGCCCTACCGAAATTGGATACTGATTGGTCAGTCAGGTGTTTTGGTAGGCCTGAATCTTAATTTTAACCATCATTTATGAATGTTTGCAAAATCATTGAATATTAAAATAACAAGCGAAATGTTAGTTTGAATGATAAAAGCCATGAAATATGTGAAGTATTCAAAAAGAGACCATTTTTCAGCTTGTGTAAGTATTGAGAAAATTATTAAGTAAAATTATTTATTGTTTATCTTGAAAATGTTGAAATCTCATGTTTAGGCTTATAGTGATCATACTTGATTGCTATGTTATTGCAATATGTTTTATTCATTGCAATATTAATGTAAAACATTTTTATGTTGACTTAAGTTTGTAGATAAAAACTAATGGTATAGGTGATGTGAGAATGATCTCTTAAGTCTTTGAAACCCCTTTTGGTATTGTGAGTTTTTTGCTCCAGCCTTGATCAGTTTAGCTTTTGAAGACTTTCAAAGTAACTGCAAAACAAGTCCAGCTGTCTAGAAAGACTATATCAAACCCTTACCAGATAAAATTTCTAGTGTTTTCAAATTACCAACTTGGCAATGGTTTTATCATAACATAGGATATTAATGCTATTGGTTTTAAAGAAAATGCTAGTGTTTTTGTATGTGGAATGATATATCATAAGTGGCACTAAATTGAACATAATTATAGTTCTCATTGATAAAACACATAGCCCCAAGTACATGTTGATCTAAGATCTTGGATGGAGTCAGGGCAAGAAAATTGCATGTAACATTGTTAATACATTGTACTTTCCAACGCAAGAACTGTACTTTCCAAAGCAAAAACTGTTTGTTTATTCAAGTAAATAAAGCAATCCCCACACCAAGGAAATGCAGTATTGCTTAACCAGCTCAATTGACATCATGAGTTGGACTTTAAATTGCTGCAATTAAAGGCACATCTAGATATCAGAATTATTCAAACTCTGATTAAGCAACATCATTATAGTTTAATATATGAACTACTTTTGCGAAATGAAAGCTTTTTTAGATTTACAAGGACGGGTAAAAGTATTTGTAGTAAAGTAAATGTACTGCAACACCTGATACATGTTGCCTAGGAATCCAACAAATTCTAGGCACTCCAAATGTTACAGTTCTATTCAATTCTGAGTGCCTGAAATGAAAGCTTCTTGATTCTACAATCAACATCTTCTTTCTGTATGACCAATGACCAGAAGAATCATGAACTTACAACCATTTGCAACTATTGAGATAGGGAGCTATCAGGACAGAGACAGAGGACAACACAAGAATGGCCAACTGTTGCATTTATTGATGTCTTTTACAAATATTGTCCAAAGTATGGCCCTGTGGTTTATAGCTCCCCTGAAAAAGAGGTGACAGGTTTTCTATATAGGATATAATTACATCATTGAAAATCTTCTCTGAAACTGCAAATAACAGACCTTTGATATAAAATGATTTGATCAAATTAAAGAAGTATGTGTACTTTGGTTAACATACGCCAACCACGTAAATTAATTTGTATAGGTCTGATTTAACGACATTGAGATTTTCAAAAGAACTATGACTTTATCTGATTAAACGCTTTAGCCCCCATCCCTCTACTTACACTTAACAAGACTTTTCAAATTTCCTTTGCACCTTGCAAGCAGTTTTAGTCTAAAGTTTAAGCTAGCCCATTAAACAGTGACCCCTTGTCATGTGAGCCGATTTGTTTAATGCTTAGAACATGGTTATCAACATCCCCCAAAATGAAGCCCTAGTCCATCAGTGCTTTCAGCACTTTGATTATATAGTATGTATGCACAATGCTATTTGTGGAGTTTTGTGCTGTTCTTACATGATTTTTGTTTGTGATTTTATGTTCTATGTCTTTGGCCTTTGGCGTTTACCCAGTGCCATTAAACCGGGTTTATGTTTTAAAAAATTGCTACTGAGCCTTTTTCTGTAGCTTTATGCATAAAAATTGCTAACAAAAAAAACGCTCACGAAGAACGCAGCTCCGAAGCTATAAGTATATATTGGTAATGTAAATTATGTTGTTGACCATCAGGGTTTTAACAGCGCTGTGATTGATACGCCTGTGCGTGCATTAATTCGTCAAATGTTGAAAATGATATGTCGATCTTCCGATGGTAGATTCCAGTTTACTGTTGTAACATTATGCAGGCTTAGCACCATACAGCCTAAAACCCAGAACGAATATAAAACTATAAATTGTATGATTTTCCAGATTACAGCTTTTAAAGAAGCATGTTCATATTATTTTCTTTTTCTTAAAGCTATGATTGTTCCATTAAAGTGTTCAAGTATTCAAAATGTTAAAATGTTGTTTTTTCACATCGTTTGAGACAAATTTAAGATACAAACTTTATACTCATATTTTGCTTGTCTGTTGGTGTTTTAAAGAAAATTTAAGTATGTCATAGCTTTGGTGTCTCTTTCGTCGTGCAATACTCTTACCTTAAAAAACCCCACAAAGGCCCGTAACTCATACAATAATAATTGTCGATGTACCCCCATGTTCATTTGGCTCTTATTCATAGATACGTATACTTATCAATACAACCCACCACAAATTATGTATATCTATATTTCCTTTTTACTTATAATTTACTGTTTCATGAAAACACGCCGATCTACAAATAAACCGTTGTTATTAAGTATATCACCCCTTCATCTGTATTCTTACTGCTTCAGATAAACGTGTCAATACTTCATAACGCATAGTCTGAATTAAGTTTATTATCATAACCTCTAAACTACCCGCCTGGCTGCATCATCTGTAGTCTGAGTTTAGCTATGTCGTTACACTATCAAACTTATCTTATATTCTGACAATAACCTTAACAAGTGCGTAATTACAAGTCGACAAGGAAGTTTCAGACATATCAATCAAGTTGTTTTTTGTTAATCATGCATAGCGTTCTATTTGAAGAGCTGTACAAGGTCTTAAATGAAGTCCTTGAACGTTTTGAAGAACGTTTAAATGGTCGGGGAACCACCGTTTTTGAATATTCTTAATATTCTAGCTATTTGTGGTGATTTGTAAAGAATTCCGGACCACAATGGACATTTTGACATTGGATTGTTTTATTTTAGTGGGTAGGTGTACATCTTTTCATGTTATTATTTTAACAAATCAGTGTTAAATACGTGCCTTACTGCATAATGTTCTAAAATATACCTGATTACCTCAGCACACTAATGTCACGTCACGCAAATCCTTTATTTACATTACATGAAAATATACTGAGAATCAGTGTTAAAGTTCTTGGGGTTTACATAATTATAAGTTTATTATTATTTGCTTTATTGTTAAGTTTCCACAAGGCGGTACCTAACAATCCTTGATAAACACCCCTAGTGTTTTTTTATAGTATATATGTATTTAGTTGTTTGTGAAGCTTTGTGCTGTTGTTCCATGTTTCTGGTTTGTGATATTTTGTTTGTGTTTTATATCTTTGGCTTTTACCCTGTGTAATTTGAATGGAGTTTGTGTTTCCTCAAGTAAATGTATATTTTGATAAGATATGCAACATTTTACTTTATTCGGGATTGTTTAGATAAGAGTGAGGTTGTGCACACAAACTTATTTAAACCCCCCGTAAATTTGAATTTTAATGACCCTTCCAAGGCGGAACCTAACAATCCTTGATAAACATACCTAGTTTTTTTTTATTTAGTATGTATGCACTGTGATTTTTGTGGAATTTTGTGCTGTTCATCCATGTTTCTTGTTTGTTACTTTTTTTTGTTTTGTGCTCTATGTCTTTGGCGTTTACCCAGTGCCACCGGGTTCATGTTCTTATATTCTTACGAGTTCAAACTTAAGCCACACCACATTGGTTCTATTTGTTACGGCAGAGGCAACAGCCGATTCTTGTGGGTTGAGATGTTAATGCATATCGAGATTGACGTGTGTAACCATTAAGAGATCCGACTATTCTATCAGCAAGATAAATTTATATAATTTGATTCTGCATTAAAAATTTAGTGCAGTGTTATACAGCAAATACGTTTAAGTGGCAGATACATTTAGCTTTGCTAGTAAAGTGGCAGATAGTAACGGAAAAAAGAAATAGGCTGTGACAATGGCATGTCGGGATAAATAACGAGAGTAAATTCTATAAAAAGACAATAAGAAATTCTATCAAATCATTTCAAAATTCGACCATATCCAAACTAAAATTGTTGAAACCTCAAATCCAAGGAAAATTGGGAAATAATTAAACAGCAAGAAGATAATAAACATCGATGCCAACCTAAGTTATTTTACTTATTTGAGAAATGCTTATGTTGATGATACTAACAGTGATACAGGTATACCAAATACTATCAAAAGAAAATAACTCCGTCGCAAATAATAATGAATTGAATTGTGATATTTCTGAAAGAGAAATTAGAAATGCTTTGGAAGTTATGTAAGTAAAGCTTTTACTTCTATTTGAAATGATAGGCTTCAAAAATTTAGTGACAAGTATGATCAAATTAACCAACACCAGGCTGGCTTAAGAAAAGATTATTCTACTGTTGAAAACATGTTTGTGGTGAATTGTATAATTGGTGCAAAAGCATATTAAAAGAACATTTTGCTCGTTTATAGGACTTTAAAGTGTATTTGATACTATAAACATACCCTTACTATGGTCTTAGGTGATGTCATGTAATGTAATGATCGGGTTATAAAGTATTATATAAGTAATGTATTATCAGGCAAAAGCGCGTGTTTCTGCCAACGGCAACAGTTCAAACTACTTTTCGAGTTCCATTGGTGTTTGTCAATGCGTAAATTTATCGTCATTGTTTTAAGCATCTACTTCTAGCAAACGTAGTCAATTTGGATTTGAGAGTTAATTAATAGCTACTTCTTTCAAATTGTTAAAGTTTATGGTTAAGTTTCGAACTAGAAATCATCCTATTCCAATCGAGACCGGCAGATATATGGGACTTGATGTATTTAAAAGAAGGGTCCGTTGTGCCAAGCCAACAGCAGAATTGAAGACGAGTACCACTATCTACATGAATGTGGTGCTCTTAATTTAGCAGAAAGTAATTTATCGACGTGAGTTACTATATAAATCCAAATGTCATATGTCAGTGCGTGTATACATACATAAAGAACTGTTTTCCTAGTTTCAATTTATGATGTTACATGTATGAAAACACGTGTAAATACTTCGACAAAATTGACACAAACTATTAAAAAATATGATCCAATGTCAAAAGCGTTGTTAAACCGAATAACTTAAGATTCGTGATTTATCTATTTATATATTTTCAGTTGTATCGCTGTATGTGTCCATTTGGTCTGAACAGAGGATTGTCCGCGAAAAACGGGGAGCCGCATTAAATAGTATTTAAAATCAATCATTAAGCCATATTCTAAGCCAAATTTGAGCTTATAAAGCTTGATGTAAAAACAGCTTTAGATATTGATACACAAATTAACTTGGACTAAAGTTTACTATCTTAATAAAAGAACACAAAACATGAAATATTGTTAGTATATTAAATGCCATTTTCAGTCAAAAATGTTTGTTTTTCGAACAAAAATAATATATTACATACTTATGTATGTATAAGGAAATCAAGACCGTGTTCACCACTTGCCCAACAAACGATCTCAAAAAGTAAAACAAATGAAAGGCGCGTTATCACTTTTCGTTGAGGAAATTTGACTGACAAAACACATTTGTATAACCGTGTTCAAAATATGTAACGGTTTTCTATAGATATTAAACATTGTATCCCATTGTATCTTTAATTTGTTTAGTAGTTCAGCAGACCAATCTATTATGATAAGTAAACTTTATTAATAGGTATTGGCAAGGAGTGATACAGTCGTTGAGACCTTCTAATGCATATCTAAAACAATATTTTACACCATTTCTGACTGATACTGCAACCTTTGTGCAAAGCATGACAATATAAGCTATACTCTTCTGTGTCGCAGACAAACACGGCTTTGATATTAAAACTGTCAATTGTAGATTATTAGGACAAAACTAACACAAACAGTCCTTTCTTATGTTTTACCGTTTCAGATTGTTACCACAAATGTGCAAACAAAAATGATAAGTTATGCCATTATGATGAAGACATTGGCTACTTTTGTCTCCACTGTGACCACGGGTGGAAGGGAAATCACTGTGATGAAGGTAGTGGCGAAATGGTATTATTAGAAAATAAGAAAACGTTTACAATTACAGGCAAAGCTTTTTTATTACCAAAATATCTATCCCCTTGAACGATGCTACAGTTCTTCGCTCATTGACACATGTTTTCGAATGTTTCTATAGAATTGGTTGCTTTTCTACATGATTTCGTGTATAACGTAATTGAAATAATAACTAACTGGTGTAAGTTTACACGTGCCAAAAAGATGGTTCTAAAAGTTGTTAATATTTGTAATTGTTCGATTTCTTCAATACGACAAGATACAAACCAAGGTAGTATTATATATTTTACGTCCATCGTCGTGACTCTACAATACAACTATTAATTCGTTTAAATTACGATGGATGCCGTATGGCAATCTGCACAATAAATGATATTTTACTATGTTTTCCTATTATATAATTATATACATGGTATATTCTTACCTTATGATAAGTATTCTTGAATTTCAGATGTATGCACACCGCACAAGGATGCCGACATTGTATTCCTTGTTGATACATCTTGGAGTGCGAACACCGTCGGTAATGTTAAATCGACGAAGCTTTATATACAGGATTTCATATCACATTTTCCAATAGGTCCGGATCATTTCCAATTCTCCTTGGTAACGTTTGCGTTTGAGCAGCAAGTTGTGTTCTATTTGAATTCACACATGGACAATGCGTCCATGCTCCAAGCGGTTGAAGACGCCATGGAATCTATAACCTGTGAAGGTTCAACCATGGTAGACAAAGCTCTCGACTTTGTAGCTTCAGAAATATTCGTCGAAGGCAATGGGGCAAGGAATGAAGTTGAAAGATATGTGTTTGTTTTGACAGATGGGTTGTTTTCGAAACCGTTACAGAGTAGGAAAAGCGCGTATCTCCTGCATACCCAAACCAAGGCTCAAATTTACGCAATAGCTACTGGAAATGTCATCCAACCCAAAGGTCTTCTTGACATATCTTCCTCAAACAGACACGTGTATCCAATTGGAATGCAAGATTCTATTCAAACTGTTCTCAAGCAGACTATGTTTGGATGCGAAGGTAAGACATAATCGACAACGATCCTTAAACGCAACCATTAAATATAATTTAGGAACTATTGATGATTATTGAAATAAGTATTCATGATTACGCGGTGATATTTACGGTGTCAGTGTTGCAATAGCGTTGAGAAAGTTCATAACGTTTGTAAACTAAAGGTAGCGTAGTGTACTTACTCCAGAAGGTATACTACTCAACATTTGCTAAGGATCACATGCTTTTATTTTTATTTAAAATATATAGCTTATTAAAGGAATACGATCTTTTAATATAGCCGTAACCGACACTGTCTAGGCAAACGTTATTAGATAAAAAATATCCTTTTTTCAAAAGCGTTAGTATCAAGTGATTACTTGAGACAACCTATAATACTATTTTTATAGCAGTTAATTAATAATAAGCGTGACGGGAACGGCTAAACATTGAAGAGTTATAATTTTTATCTTAGTCATACATGAGTTATGGTCCTTTGCATTATCAAGATGTAAACACATGTAGGCGAATGCCCTAAGAACTATTTTATAAACAAGTATATGGTCGCTTCGACTACTCTCTAATAATACTTTCACGTACTGAACATGCATAAAGCCCTTAAACAAACTTAAAACATCTATTTAATTAAGTGAAAACATGGACATAAGTCTTAATTAAATTCATTTTACAACAAATATGTATAAGAAAGGTGCATTTCCTTAACTAGGTCACTCTCGTTGGCACGATATTACGCAAATATGCGGTCTTGTGTTGTGGTAGAAACAGGAGTATAAAGAGAAAACGCGTTTGGCTAGGTGACAAGATAAACTCAAATACGCCCGGTCCGGGACGTGAACCTGTCTGCGATCGAGTGCGCTTACCACTGCGCAAACCGAACAACAAAGTGAGCAAATAAACAGGAGATTCCCAGCATGATTAACAAGTTGTAAACAGAAGCTTTTAAAAAATACATTACTGCATGATTATGGACTGAAACATGCGTAAATGAATCTGATAGATATACGTTACTGGGATTCTTTTTTATTATGTAAAACGTTTCTGATATGACAAAATACAGTGTCGAAAAATCTGTAAGATGCTTTTCTGCGCGTCGCAGTTCCTTAATTTACGCATCACCGTATTTTCGTATATATTTCTTCCATTTCTACATTGCAGAATAAAAAATGAAAATATACAAATATCGTTTGAAATACAGGTTGTAAAAGAAAAGGTTCTGATATAACCCTGCTGTTCGACACATCATCTGAAATCAGTATTGAAGATTTTGATACACTCCTTAAGGCCGGGGAATTCGTCATATCGAACACAGATTTGTCAGACGGTAACAGCGATATAAGGATTGCAACTTTCGGTGAAGACTATATTCCGATTACACGTTTTCGGGAGAATAGACAGCAGGGAAACCTGATGCAAATTCTCAACACCGCAGTTCACCGTACTTCTGAAACCAAACATCTTAACGCTTCGTATTTAGTCCATGAGACTATGAAATATTTCGATGATAGCAGTGGTAGAAGGAATGTCATCATTTTCTTCACAGAAGCTCTTAACTTGCATGTAGACATTGACGCGATTAAAAAAGTTGTAAATGGCAGGAACGTGGTACTTGTCGCAGTTGGTCCGGGTTTGAATTCCAATTATGACGGTTTGCTTAAACTTTCTTCGTATCCGTCTTTAGTATTTGTTCTTGGAAAGGAAGTATCAACTGATGAAACTGTCTTGATCTCTCTACAGTCAGTTCTAGAATATGATGAGTGTATTGTATAACTGTGTGTTAAATACATTTGCTAGTAGTGGCTGTCACATTAAAGTAAGATTAAAATTATGTATTCACTTAATTCGAGTGTTAGACAACAATTACGTATTTATTTTTTAACATAGCACTGGGTCATCTTATTTGACATGAACGTTATTTTGCTCTACTAATTTAGCGTCAAACAGTTAACCGAAATATGGATAATATTTTATTTCGGACGAATATGCCATGTGATAAAAAGAATGCATTATTTCCTCAAAACAAGCCTAGAATTGTCAATGCGAGCTTGGAGAAGGCTGATAACACATCATTTTACATGATTAAAATAATAAACGCAACAATCATGTTGCTGTCTTATCTGTGCGCCCCCGTTTTAAAATAGCGCATAATGGTTTTCCATAAATCATATCTGTTTATGAGTACAAGTGAATATACCGATACTACTTTCTGGGATCTCTGGTGCTCTGAATTGTTTCCCTCCGTCTGCAGATAGAGTTGGGATCTCTAATCATAGAAGTACTTTGGGTTTACCTATACGTTTATTATTATTATTTGTTTTTTATTGATAAGTTTCCTCATGTTAATCCATACTTTGAAAAGATTTACCTTTTGCGTTTTATCTTTATTAAGGATTGTTTGGATAAGAGTGAGGTTTGTGCACATAAACTGGTTCAAGCCCCCAGAAAATTTACATTTTACTGATCGCTGACAGTATATGTACTGAGTTGTTTGTGGAGTTGTGTGCTGTTGGTCCATGTTTCAGGTTTGTGGTTGCTTGTTTTAGTGTTCTTTGTCTTTGGTGTTTACCATGTGCATTTATACGAATTTTATGTTTCCTCAAGTTTATGAAATTTTGATCAGATTTACCTTTTACGTTTTTACTTTATTCAGGATTGTTGGGAAAAGAGTGAGGTTGTGCACACAAACTGGTTTAAACCCCCCATAAACTTACATTTTACTGACCGTTCCAAAGCGGTACCTAACAATTCTTGATAAACATACCTATCTTTTATATAAAGTATATGTATGTACTGTGCTGTTTGTGGAGTTTGGTGCTGTTCTTCTATGTTTCTTGTTTGTGATTTTGTGTTCTATGTCTTTGGTGTTTGCCCAGTGCCACTTAACCGGGTTTATGTTTAAACTTTTTGCTACTGAGCTTGTTTCTGTAGCTTTTTGTATAAATATTGAATTACGTGGTAGACATCCCCAGTAAATTTCGAATTGGAAAGATGTACAAACTGCAAACGATGCATGTGTCTTAAGCGACAACGACAAAGTGTGTTTATATTTGTAAAGTTACCGTCGTCAAAAAATAAAGCTGACAAATGTATTTTTAGTGAATACGAATAATGAACTAATGTAATGACCAAAATGTTCATTGTCTTACTATAAACCATGTTTTGAAATAAAAACTCTTTTCACCTATACTATTTGCAAAGTGAACATGCTTTATATACTTAACCTTGTGAAAATGGTTTAAAATTATATATTCTTTATAAGAATAACTGTGTGCTATTACGTTGTGTATAACAGAATGATTTGTTTAAATGATATAAGCTGTCATAAAAAAAACTATGTAGTTTACGTGAATAAAAAGCTGTATTACATGTACTGTTCGGTTCATTAATAAGCGACAATGTTCATAAAACAAACCTAGTTTTTTTTATATAGTGTATATATATATATATACTGTGTTGTTTGTGGAGTGTTGTACTGTAATTCCTTGATTCTGGTTTGTGACTGTTTGTTTTTTGTGTTTATGCCTTTCGCGTTAACTCAATTTCACTAAACGGGGTTAATGTTTAAAGTTTTGGCTACTGAGCTTGTTTCTGTAGTTTGTCATATAAATATAAGGTTAAAGCCATACAAAGTACGAGTTAAACATTAAAAACAAGAGGGCCATAATCATAATGGCCCTAAATCGCTCACCTGAGTAAAATAATTTAACCTTTGTAATCAATATAGCTTGATATTTGTTCTCAAAGTATAATATAAAAAACATACTGGTCAAACATGTTGCCTGGATCTTCGTAGTTAAAGCACCCAGTAGATTCATGTTTTACTAACCGTTCAAAGATAGCAATCCAATCATTTGTCGGTAAAGCTATTTTGATGTGTGTGTTGTTTGTTTGTGGTGTTTGTATATGTGTATGTTGTGTTTATACGTTTGTCTCTACAGTTCATTGTCATTAATCCCTTGTCTCGTGTCTCTTAATCAGGGTGTTTCTTTTAACTTTCGACTGCTGGGCTTGGTCACACATAGGACATTAGGAAATAGGCTTCATATTTAGTCTATCTGTAATGTTAAAACCATACTAGAGGTCAGTTTAAGATTGTCATGTTTTCACTCCTTTTAAAAGTGTCCAAACGACCTTTTGTTTATTTGTTCTTGTTGTTTTTCTACTTTTTATATATTGATCGTACATGATCTGTTACGAGTCACGAGTCACGAGTCGTAATAGATTACACGATTCTGTTCAACAAAGTCAGTCTTTAGCGAACTGATTAACATAATTTTGTTTATATAAGGAAGATGGGTGTCAGATATTTTTATTACATGCATTTTTCAGGAAATAAATAACAACAAGACCTACCTGTTTCACCTGTGCTAAGATGAGCCGAATACCGCGTTCCGACAAAGCAATGCAATTTCCCGCGGTACTTGCATTGCACAAATGTAGTACTCGAAACATTAAAAACAAGAGGGCCATATGCATAATGGCCCTAAATCGCTCACCTGGATAAAAGAATTTAACCTTTGTAATCAATACAGCTTGATATTTGTTCTCAAAGTATAATAAAAAAAATACTGGTCAAACATGTTGCCTGGATCTTCACTGACAGGACTTGTCACAGATACCTACACACTGACAGGATTTGTCACAATATCCTGCACACTGACAGGACTTGATAATTGACTGCACACTGACAGCACTTGATACAGATACCTGCACACTGACAACACTTTGTTCCGTTGCCTACACACTGACAGGACTTCGTTCAATTGCCTGCACACTGACAAAACTATGTTAAATTGCTTGCACATGAAAGAACTTTTAGTATAGACACAAAAACAACAAACAGTGCACCATCCAATAAAGTCAATAAACTGTCTTAAGTTCTAAAAATCAAATATCAGTACACATTCTGCACTTTCAACTAATATTATCTCTTCTTCCATCTAGGACAACATCACCTTCATTTAAATTTATAGAATTAAATTCTTCTTTACATAAGGCTTATTCACTATTCACACAGAAGATCAGATTGTAGCTTAGAATAATCTACATGAAGTTTACTATAATCTACATGAAGTTCGATGGAAAAGACTAATTATTAAATTTATCATTAAGTAAAGATGAAACTTACTAGAATAAAATGTATAATAATTAGTTAAGACTTAATAAAATTTAAAATATATTCCCTTGTAACTAAATATAGAAAGTAGTACAATCTCCAACAGAAAGGGAGACCATATAGCAAGACTTGCTGCCCTTGCTTCAAGAGTAAACTTTACATAACTATCAGATTTTAACAAAATGTATTTATATTGAACTTAGAACGTACGGGGTTAGGCCAGGGGAATAATTGGAAAAAAACTTGGTAGATAACCAATAGACAATGTTACACAGCAAATATTTAAGCACTAGGCCTCATAGTATTTGCCAAAAAAAGTTTTTCTAAAGGTTGCCATGGCAACCAGAGTTCTGCATGGAATTCATTTCTTTGAACAATTTTCAAAAAACACCAACCACGGATTATTCCTATGAAGTTTCATTAAAATTGCCCAAGCGGTTTAGGACAAAATGATGATTGTAACCAATTGTTGACCCTGTTCCTTTAGGTTGCCCTGGCAACCAGTGTTCTGCATGGAATTAATTTCTTAAAACAATTCTTAAAAAGCACCAATTAAGAACCATTCCTATGAAGTTTCATTAAAATTGTCCAAGCGGTTTAGGAGAAGATGATGATTATAACCAATTGTTGACGCCGAACGACGGACGATAGACGCCGGATACAGACCGAGCGCAATAGCTCACCTTGAGCACTTTGTGCCCAGGTGAGCTAAAAAATAATTGATCCGATCAATTAAATACCATTTCTGAGTGGAACGAATACTTAGTCCGACATAATGTCCAGTGACATAGTAAACACCTATGCAGCATGTTTGGGGGAGAGGAGTGCGCGTCCAAGTTTGCGGCCCCCCTTTGATTCACAACTGCCCCCCCTCTCTCGTAACTTTCATTTCTATATGATATCCCTAAAATTTGCTGATAGTGTTCAGCCTTACCAGAAGAACTGAGAAACCAAAGCTAAACATGTCAACTTTATTCATTATTCTTTAAAACAACAACTGTGACAAACATAGTATAAATACAAATGTGTAATACCACCATCATTATAACATATTGTAAAACAAAAGTGATATACCAAATACAAATTATCGATAGTACATTAGTGATATATTAATATTATACACTTATGATGGAAACAAAAGTATTAACAACTTCATATAACACCGAAAATATATGTTGAACACATTAAGGCTTTAATTAAGAAGCATTATGTCCATAGTCTTTTTACTTCAACGAATTAGATAAAGCATGAAAAACTAGCTGCGTATGTTTTTGAAACGGATTACCCATAGTCGTCTTTCATAATGCGTTATATCGACCACTTCAATTACAATTAACCATAAACATTAATGTGTTTTTAACATTGTAACTATGTGTTACCATTTATGTTTATATATACCATGTTAGATTGTTTTAATGTTAGAAATTGATCAACGGAATATCATTTGTTCCAACATATACTAGTATATAAAAAGCAAATTATTGGTGATTTCATCGATACTATTATAGTTTGAGAGATTTGTGAAAAACAATTATACGATCACATGATCAACAATCACTATAATTCTATTTTAATACTGAAGAAATTCTTTTATTTCTATGAAAATACACCAATCATGGAAAGGCAAACATATTTTAAGGCATTTCTCCAACTTACTCCTTTGGCAATTAAGAAATTACCATTACAATATCCTGTTAAAACGTCAGTTAGACAGGTAAAAATCTTTATATGAAATGAATCACAAAGAATAAAATACCACGGTGAAATAGAAAAGGAAAGATGTGTAATGTGTCAGAACGAAACAGAAATGTTTCTTTGCTCCAAATGTAAAAATCATTTTAAAATAACTATGTGATGCTGGCAGTTATGCATGAAATTGTTTTAAAAAAATATGTGTTTGTTGGTGAAAGGCTGTTTTGCGAGTCGTACACATTTCAAAGTCGAATTTTACGACCAGGACAACGGTAACGTAGTGTTAAACAACCCCGGTATTTTTTTTTAAACGTAAACAAACTTAATAAAATAAAAACCTAAAAAACTAATATCTGCGTAAACCAATAATTCGTGGTTGAGAAGTATAATACTAAGTTAAGTTTCAAAACAATATAATTAATTTTCAAAATAGTAAATATAATCATTTTAATTAAATAAACATTAAATTAATTCAATTGAATTAAATAAACCTAACATAAAATGAAAATTTGTAAGAGAGTAAATAAATTCAATGTTTATTAAAATCAAATCAAAATAAATGAAATTAAAATTCAATTACAAAGATCGCATCTTACAGAAGCTTATTCAAGTTTAATAATTTTTTATGAACAGCTTATTATTATTCTGGAAATAACAACTACAAAGAAAGAACCAATATAATAAGGTAAGTATTTAACACTCTTCATGAGCAGCTCTCTAAGATCTTAGCATAGTAACAAATTCGTAAGACTGCTTAAAGTTAGGATTCTGACGTAACAGAATATCTTAGAATACAACATTGTATTCCATTCCTCCATCTATTCATAAATTATGCCATAAATATATCCATAACCTACAGCGTATTCAATAAATATTAGGATCTAAGACAAGGTTAATAATCTCTTCCCACAAGAAAAGTTCTAGAACAAAATATTTTATCCTAATCGAGCAACTTTCATCTTTCATTCAACCATTTTGGTCAGGTCGAAAGAAGGTTACGACTTACCTGTAAGATCAGCGTTATGATATTAATTAACTCCCACACGTGGTTAAGTAGAAAAAAGACCACACTAGAGCGCAGAGAGCCAGAGTTGTTCAGGTTATCTTACAGGTAAGAGTATAATTTATTATTTTATTTAGATACTTTTTCATAAATTGTTTAAAGTCTTTCTTTTGAAAGTGTAATGAGCTGTTTATTAAATAAGGTTAAATAATAATTTCATCAACATGTTAAATATTTTATTTGAATTTCTGGTTCTTGCTTCCAAGCTAGAAAGTTTGGGGGGGTTACTCCCGAGATAGTTATTCAACAGATATTTGAAGACTTGTAAATAAAATGCAGAACTTTGAGGGCTTGTTTCAAGTATAAGGTGACACTGAACTATTGTGTAACAAACGAAAACTAGATATATCATCATCTATATCAAAGCTTCAAGAAATTATTAATACTTTTGAAAAACGCGGACGCCAGGACCACGGAAAGGAGGACAAACCAAAAACAATACTTCACAATGGTATTGCTATAGTTCAGGCTACACAAAACCGAGTAATAGGAAATCAGGAAGAAAGTCCAACTCCTGAATATACTTGAATGCTTTAATTGCCCTTACGGGGATTGTTAATTGTGAAGAAAAGAATAACTAGATTTATTGTCATTTTGTCATTGATATCAATAGCATTTAGTATTAATATTAACTTAACATATTGTCAAATACGAGACTTAATTTAAATGCATCTGTATCATGTGTCTCAATATATTACGTATTTAATACCAAGTAAAGTTTCAAAACAATATAACTACTTTTCAAACATTTAGTGTTAGTAGTAACTAAATGTATTATCTAATGTATGACTTATCGTGTCTAAACAATGCATTAATTTAAATGTACCTGTATAATTTGTATACATAAATTACGTATTATTCAAGATATAGAATAATGTTCCCCGGATTGTTTTGCTTTTTTACGCAAGAGAGATTACACTACAAAAACATAATACGTACGCCACGAAGAAAGGTTTACAGTTTTCTAGTGATATTTTGCTTTCAAGTATTACTTAAAAGAGTTTTCTCTCTTGCCGGCGCAAGTGCTGTGGTTTATTGTGTTTTGTTTAAGTTATCGTTCTTTTGATTGATTTCTTATTTATTTATATAACCTTATTGGGAGAAGAACATGCTATAAAAACATTTAAAGAGCGGTACCCATTTTCACGCTCAAAATAAAATTATTACCTTTGGCACAAGAAAAGGGAATTGTTGGAAACGTTAAAAAATCATATGAAGTTCCATCCAATAAACAAAAATGCAGATTGTGTACGTTTTCCAACAATATTATGTCAAATCAATTTGCACGTGTTTTCGTTAAAACCTACTATTGTTTACAGAATGTCCATATCTGCTGTATAAAATATATTTATCATCTACCATCTTGTCCAATTTGCTCAAAAACTGACAATCACACTCTTCGCAGACAGAACATTTTGGCTCTTTTGATTATCGCTTTTACATTGCAAACGAAGAATTAAATAATGATGATAACATGTACGATAATTCCGGTGTAGATATATGGACATCAATTAAACATCCATGATTGTTTTTCACATAGAATTATAATACAAAACGATAATATTCAGGTACATGCTTCATGATAATGTGTGTGTTTTCATTCTTTAGATATGATATTCACATTACTGATGGATTGTTTACAATTTTCATGATATCATGTTTGATAGTTTTATAAAACGTTTTATTCTTCATTTCATATTTCATTCAATTATTGATCATCGCATACCTTCATTTTATACATCTTTTTAACAAACACTTATTCCAAATCACGGACATCCGGATTTACATTTAGCTTGTTTAATATGACCATTATAACTTATGTTAAGGACGTAACTTAGTTTTACTAATATAAAGGAATACTCTATATTTTTTTAATCTGAAGTATATTTCATGTTGATATCATATTGTTTATTTATCTTTTGGGATGTATATAATTGTTCCATAATTAGTTCGGATATCGCAAGAAAGTTTGATATTTATTGATTTCATACTATAGTGTAGCATCCGGTATCGGAGTGCACTAGAAAACATGAATGGAACAATAATATTGATTTATTTGGAAAAGATTTCACTACAAAAACATAATACGTACGCCACGAAAAAAATACGTTTACTGTTTTCTAGTGATATCTTGCTTTCAAGCATTACTTACAAGAGTTTTCTCTTTTGCCGACGCAAGTGCTGTGGGTTGCTGTGTTTTGTTTAAGTTCTTGTTCTTTCGATTGATTTCTTATATATTTATATAACCTTATTGGGAGAAGAACATGCTATAAAAATATTAAAAGAGAGTTATCCATTTTCACGCTCACAATCAAATTATTACAATTGGCACTAAGAGAAAGGATTTGTTGAAAACGATAAAAAAAATCATATGAAGTTCCATCCATTAAACAAAAATGCAGATTGTGTACGTTTTCCAACAATATTATGCCAAATCAATTTACACGTGTTTTCGCTAAAACCTACTGTTGTTTACAGACTGTCCATATCTGCTGTATAAAATATATTTATAATACCAAGTAAAGTTTCAAAACAATATAACTTCTCTTCAAAACTTTCATTATAATTAATTAAATTGAATTTACATTAAAATTAAGATTTAAATTAAATTATTTTAAATTAAAATAAAATTAAAATTAAATTAAATTAAATTTACTTAAAATAGAATTAAAATTTAATTTAAAAGAAATAAATAAATAGATAAATAAAATGTTTATTCTTAAAGGAAAGCTTAAAATATTATTTAGCGAACGACTTAATGTTATTCTGGGAAAAGCAACAATGAACCAATAGTATAGCATAAATATTAAACAGCTCTCTAAGATCTTAGCTTAGTAACAAATTCGTAAGACTGCTGAAAAATCATCATCCTGCTGTACCAGAATAGCATATCTATTCTATTCCTCAATCTATTCATAAATAATGCCGTAAATATATTCATAACACACAACGTATTCAATGAATAATAGTATCTAGTACAGGTAAATAATCTCTGCCCACAAGAAAAGTTCTAGAACAAAATCTTATCCTGACTAAGCAAATTTCATCTATCGTCCAACCATTTTTGGTTAGGACGAAGGAAGGTTATGACTTACCTGTAAGATCTGCGCTCTGAGAGTAATATACACCAACACGGGTTAAGTATAAAATGACCACTCTCGCGCGCCTACTCCAGAAGTCATTCTGGTTATCTTACAGGTAAGAGTACAATTTATTATTTTAGGAATATATTTCATTATTTTATTTAGATTTTTTTTCATAAATTGTTTTAAGTCTTTCTTATGAAAAATGTACTGAGTTATTTATTGAATAAGATTAAAAGAATTATTTCGTCAATATGTTTAGTATTTTATTTGAATTTCTGTTTGTTTTCATATTTCTTGAAATGATATAATTTTAGGAATTCCTCAACAGTATTGATATGTTTTAGAAAAAATCATTTATATTTATTCTAGTCACAATAATGAATTTTGTTACTATTCGCTATGTTAAAAATTGTATCATGAATATCTAAGTTAATCAATAACGAAAGACATATTCTGGTTAGATGGTCTAACAAGAAATATAAGGATAGTTGGATCAAGCATACAGATGTAAGTGATGCTTTGATTAGACAATTCTATATTAATAAATCACATACTACTCGAACAAAACAAAAACACTAATATACAAACACGAACCATCAATAACACATCACAAATACACAAATTAATTCCTAAATAGTAAAACATTTTGTTCTATTTTAGGACGCTTTTTGGTGATGATGGTTCTCGTTACTACATGGCATACTGCGTTTTCAGAAGGAGAACAAAACATCCTCAGGATGAATCATGGAATTCAATTTTCCAATAGGAAAGACATTTATTTCTCGGTTATTAATTGGCATCATACATTCAGGTTTGATTTATCACATAACGTAACATTTCAAGATTTTTCACTTTGTAATTCTACGTTTTATTCAGAAAAAGGGTGTCCATTAACGATTGAAATTAATTCACACATAATCCACATTCAGCAAGACGTAAAGGCACTATTTGACACCGTTTATGGCATACTTCCAAAAGTAAATTTTGAAATTCCTTAGAAAAGAGCATTATCATATGTAGGAGATTTAGGAACGCATGTATTCAGTATTGCTACTGAGGGTCAGCTTGCTGTTTTAAGAAAACATATTAATGCTATTGTTACTGAAGTAAATGACGTAACAAATATATTTAGCCATTCACAGGGAGACATGTCGTCATTTATTCATACAGTAAATGAAGAAATGAAGAATTTTGACGATTTTGTCAGAGACAGTATTAATATTAGACTAATGATATTAAATGAAATAAACACTAGAGACAAATAACATGAAATTACGGAAAGAGTAATTATGAGATATACAGAAAAAAATGCTATTATAAGAGCTAATTTGAATAACCTAATGATAGGTATAAATAATCTTAATAACGGACAACTGTCATCGTACATAATTTCAGTAGATATGATGAATCAGATAATTCAGAATGTATCTACAAAAATCAACTCAATGTCAAATGATTATCAGTTGATTTCGGACGATGTTGCATATTATTATAAAAATGCTAAATTCGTGTATGGCAAATACGACAATTCCGTGTACATATCAATGCTTTTTCCAATAATTCACAAAGGGAACTACCATATTTATACGATAAATCAGTTTGCTATTCCCATTAACGAGGAAATTAATAATATTGATGCTAACATTTTAACATCCAATCCTAGGAATTTCATAATAAATAAAAATGATAACTCTTTCATGGTACGAGATCATAATTTCCTCAAGGATTGTGAAATATATGGACAATTTATTCTATGTTCGGCGGAATTTGTAATGTATTCGGCCAATGAACCAAATTGTTATTCAAAATTATACCATTATAACGATGTCTCACAAATTAAAGATCTATGTAGTTATAAAATGGTGAAAAATATGCTTAAACCTAATCTAATGTATTTAGATTCCAATACGGTATTAGCATATAAGCAGACAAATATTTCAGTAGAATGTTTAACGAATACAACAAAATCTATTAATAACTGTAAGTTCTGCGTATCAAAAATTCCCTGTCAATGTAGAATTACTACTAACAATCAATTCACGAATCATAAATTCAAAAATTGTGTATCAGATAGGAATACGGTAAACGTGCTGTATCCAATCAATGTACCTCTTTTGTCTTATTTTTTAATGATACTATAATGAACGACGTTTTATTAGACAACAACCTTACAAAGCAAATGCAAATAAATCTTCCGAAATATGATCGAACACAAATCTAGACAAATTCTAGACAAATCAAAAAGAATAGAAATGTCATTAGAACATTTTGCGTTAAAAACAAAACTGAACGAAAAAATTTATGCCAGTCTTGCTGAATCAATTTACGATGGAACAACTGAAATAAAAACAGGGTTTTCGACGTTTAATGTCATTACCATTATAGGAATAGTTACAACTTTGATAAATACCTGCTGTTTATATATTTTTATAGAAAATATCGTATCTTAATGGTATCTTTAATGCTTACTAGGCAAGTACATGCCGCAAAATTGGTATACATGGAGCCTACGACTATTTCATCGTTAGACATATTTGTGGAAAATTTTAGAGAATCACTTGAATATGAGCATGCTATTTTACTAATTTTTTATGTAATTTTAGCTATTTTAATACTCACCTTAAGACAGATACCTAGTTTAATAAACAAAAGGAATAAGAAGCTGATGTTACACTTTACAAATGGACTAGAATGCATTTATGTCGATATCATGCATATTCCCTCGTGTCCGATAGAATGGTATTTTTAAATACCATTAACAATTACAGTTCAAAATGTCAAAGGTTATATTCGACCGAGTATGGATCTAATGGCAGATTCAGCATGCATCAAAAATAATATTACAGATCAGATTATCCCATTTCCAACAATATTACGTATCAACGCAATCCAAGCAAGAAGTATTAAGAAAATGCTTAATACCACATATGTCTTGAATGTAGAAATACTTCATAATGGTATTGCTATAATTCAAGCTAAACAAAATCGGGTAATAGGAAATCAGGAAGAAAGTCCACCTCCTGATTATAATTAAATGCTTTAATTGTGCTTGTAGGCGATTGATTAATTGAAATAACTAGATTTACTGTATTTTCATATATGCATTGATATCAATTACATTCAGTATTAATATTAACTAAATGTATTCTCTAATGTAGGACTTATCTTGTCTAAACAATACACTAATTTAAATGTACATGTATAATTTGTATACATAAATTACGTATTATTCAAAATATAGAATAATATTCCCTGGATTGTTTTGCTTTATCTTACGCAAGAGCGATTTCACTACAAAAACCTAATACGTATGCCACAAAATAAAAAATACGTTCAAATTTTCTAGTGATATTTTGCTTTCAAGCATAACTTAAAAGAGTTTTCTCTCTTGCCGGGGCGTGTGCTGTGGTTTGCTGTGTTTTGTTTCGAGTCATTGTTATTTGATTGATTTCTTATATATTTAATTATTTGTTTTGAATTTTATATTATAATTGTTATCATCATTTAATTCAAAATGTACCTGGATATAACTAAATTGTCTGAACATTCGGAATATATTCAACTTGTACATAAATATCAAAAAGACAAAACCATTTTGGACATTTCAGTTCCGATGATAACGGAACACTCAATTAAAAATTATAACTCGCACCGATATTTTTCATTAATTTTTTTACAAAAACTTCAAACTAAAACACAATACGAAGAGCGAACATGTGAAAGGTTAGGCTCGAATTCATTCCAATTCCATATATAATTCATTTCGCAATTTTTTTTATGGTACCCTCTATATTAAATGATATGTGTGTCTTAGTAATGAATTCTCCTTTTTCATTCCAAATAGTCCAAAACTTTATAACCTTATTGGGAGAAGAACATATAATAACAAAACATGCTATAAAAATATTAAAAGAGCATTATCCTTTTTCACGCTCAAAATCAAATTATTACATTTTGAAAAAGGAATTGTTGAAAACGTTAAAAAATCATATGAAGTTCCATCAATTAAACAAAACTGCAGATTATGTACGTTTTCCAACAATATTATGCCAAATCAATTTGCACGTATTTTCGCCAAAACCTACTGTTGTTTACAGACGGCCCATATTTGTTGAATGAAATATATTTATCATCTACCATCTTGTCCAATTTGTTCAAAATCACACTCTTCGCAAACAGAATCTTTTGGCTCTTTTGATTATCGTTTTTACATTGCAGACGAAGAATTAAATAATTATGATAAAGGGTACGATCAATTTGGAGTAGATATATGAACTTCAATTAAACACCCATGATTGCTCTTCACACCACATTATAATACAAAACAATAGTATTCAGGTACATACTTCATGATAATGTATATTTATCATTATTTAGATATGATGTTCGCATTGTTGATGGATTGTTCACGGTTTTTATGATATCATGTTTGATAGTGTTATACAACGTTTTATTCTTCATTTTATATTAGATTTAATGAAGGATCATTGCATACCTTCATTTTATACGTCTTTAAAAAAAAACATTTATTCAAAATCACGGACATCCGGATTTACAATTAGCTTTTTTAATATGTTCATTATAACTTATAATAAGCACATAACTTAGTTTTACTAATATAAAGGAATACCTTATATTATTTTTTAATCTGAATTATATTTCATGTTGATATCATATTGTTTATTTACCTTTTGAGATGAATATAATTGTTCAATATTTAATTCGGCTATCACACTAAATATTGTTATTTATTGTTTTCATTCATACTATAGTGTAGCATCCGGTATCGGAGTGCACTAGAAATCTTAACATGAATGAAACAATAATATTGATAAATTTGGAAAAGGTTGCTAAGTATTCTAATTATTTTACGCATTTTTTAAGACCAAATAACATTCATATAACTCCAGCACCAGCAATCTCTGTCTCATGCATATATCACAATGCATCTTATACTCAAAATCAAATGTTAGACTTTATTTTGCAATTCTTTTTTATTTTTAACAATTCTTTAGAGGAATTTGACTACGAATGCCATTTGAATTTATTATTGAAAACGATTGTTGACATTCCTTTAGATGTATTAATTTTTATACTGAAAAAGTTATTTTACTTCTATGAAAATTAACCAATTATGGAATCTTATTTTAAAGCGTTTTTGCATCACATTCCTTTGCCAGTACACATTAAAACAATTCCATTGCAATATTTTGTTCAAACGTCAGCTACACAAGTAAGAACCTTTATTAGAAATGAAACACGACGTTTAAAATACCACAGTGAAATAGTAAAAGAAAGTTGTGATATGTGTAAGGATGTAACAAAAGTGTTTCATTATTCCAAATTTAAAAATCATTTTAAAATAACTAGCTGCTGCTTTTCAATTATTCATGCAAGTTGTTATAAATAATGTGTCGAGATTTTCAAACATTGTTTTGCATGTCACGCAAATTTAACAAATGATTGTAACAATTCCATAGAAATATCAAACCGCCAGAAACACATTTGCAGAACTAATATAGTAAATTTGCAAAATAAATATCGAAATATTGATTTCAGAAAACTATTAATCCATCACACAGATTTAAAAAAAGAGAATACTTAGCAGATTGTAAGTCATTGTTACCTTTGTTCATTTTGTCATGTGTTTAATTATATAACTGGAATGGTTTGTAGTTATTGTGTTTTTATTTTATTTAACGGTATGTTATAGTTAAAAAAAAGAAAAGAAAAAAAACTAATATAAAAAGAGGACTTTTTTATTAGAGTAGGAGGGAGATAATATCAAGTAAAGTTTCAAAACAATATAACTACTTTTTAAAACTTTTATTATAACGAATTTAATTAAATTAACATTAAATTAAAATTAAGATTAAAATTTTAAAAAAATAATAAATTAAATTAACATTAAATTAAATTAAATTAAATTAAATTAAATTAAAATTAAATTAAAATAAATTTACTTAAAATAGAATTAAAATTTAATTTAAAAGAAACAATAAATAAAACGTTTTTTTTTAAATGAAAGCTTAAATAGTATTTAGTGAACGACTTAATGTTATTCTGGGAAAAGCAACTATAACAATGAACCAACAGTATAGCATTAGTATTTAACAGCTCTCTAAGATCTTAGCTTAGTAACACATTCGTAAGACTGCTGAAAAAGTTAGGATCCTGTTGTACCAGAATATCATATCGTATTCTATTCCTCAATCTATTCATAAATAATGCCGTAAATATATTCAAAACACACAACGTATTCAATAAATAATAGTATCTAGTACAGGTAAATAATCTCTGCCCATAAGAAAAGTTCTAGAACAAAATCTTATCCTGACTAAGCAAATTTCATCCATCGTCCAACCATTTTTGGTAAGGACGAAAGAAGGTTATGACTTACCTGTAAGATCGGCGCTCTGAGAGTAATTTACACCCACACGGACTTAGGTATAAAATGACCACTCTCGCACGCCCACTCCAGAAGTTATTCTGGTTATCTTACAGGTAAGAGTACAATTTATTATTTTAGGAATATATTTCATTATTTTATTTAGATTCTTTTTTCATAAATTGTTTTAAGTCTTTCTTGAAAAATGTACTGAGTTGTTTATTGAATAAGATTAAAGGAATTATTTCGTCAATATGTTTAGTATTTTATTCGAATTTCTGTTTGCTTTCATATTTCTTGAACTAATATAATTCTAGGAATTCCTCAACAGTATCGATATGTTTTAGAAACAATCATTTATATTTATTCTAGTCACAATAATGAATTGTGTTACTATTCGCTATGTTAAAAATTGTATCATGTTATTCATGTGTTGCTTTCAATTATTTTTTTTATTTTATTGTATAGGGTATTTATCACAAATTGTTACCTATTGTGATTTTTCTAATAAAGAAGTTGTTCTGGTTATCTTACAGTGTTGTCTTCTTATCGTGTTTCGGATTGAGAGACATAACCTGGTACCTCTCAATGAAAATTGAAAAATGAATATGAGCTTCGCTTCCCCAGTTGGTACGAACACCAACAACAGTAACGCAACCAATTCGTAACAATAGTAACAAATTCGTAAAACTGCTGAAAAGTTAGGATCCTGCTGTACCAGAATATCGTAGAATGCAACATCGTATTCTACTCCTCAATCTATTCATAAATAATGCCGTAAATATATTCATAACACACAACGTATTCAATAAATAATGGTATCTAGTACAGGTTAATAATCTCTGCCCACAAGAAAAGTTCTAGAACAAAATCTTATCCTGACTAAGCAAATTTCATCTATCGTCCAACCATTTTTGGTTAGAACGAAAGAAGGTTATGACTTACCAGTAAGATCTGCGCTCCGATGGTGATTTACACCCACACGGGCTTAAGTATAAATGACCACTCTCGTGCGCACAATCCAGAAGTTATTCTGGTTATCTTACAGGTAAGAGTACTATTTTTATTCTAGGAATATATTTCATTATTTTATTTAGATTCTTTTTCATAAATTGTTTTAAGTCTTTCTCATGAAAATGTACTGAGTTGTTTATTGAATAAGGATAAAAGAATTATCTCGTCAACATGTTTAGTATTTTATTCGAATTTCTGTTTGCTTTCATATTTCTTGAACTAATATAATTCTAGGAATTCCTCAACAGTATCGATATGTTTTAGAAAAAATCATTTATAATTATTCTAGTCACAATAATGAATTGTGTTACTATTCGCTATGTTTAAAAAAGGTATCATGTTATTCATGTGTTGCTTTCAATTAAATTGTTAAATTGCTATTTTATTGTATAATGTATTTATCACAAATTGTTACCTATTGTGATCTTTCTAATAAAGAAGTTGTTCTGGTTATCTTACAGTTGTGTCTTCTGGTCGTGTTTCGGATTGAGAGACATAACCTGGTACCCCTCAATGAAAATTAAAAAATGAATTTGAGGTTTGCTTCCCCCGTTGGTACGAACACCAACATCAGTAACGAAACCAATTCGTAACATATTATTCAAAGTATAGAATAACATTTCCCGGATTGTTTTGCTTTATTTTACGCAAGACAGACTTCACTATAAAAAACAAAATACGTACGCTACAGAAAAATTTTGCTTTCGAAGCATAACTTAAAAGAGTTTTCTCTCATGCTGAGGGACGTGCTGTGGTTTGTTCTGATTTGTTCAAATGACTGTTCCTTTAATTGATTTCTTATATATTAAATATTTTCCTCTGTATTTTCTATTATATGTACCTGAGGGTAAATCAACTTTATAAGCATTCTGAATATATTCAGCTTGTAAATAAATAAAAAAAATGCCAAACAACAACCGGTCAACATTGCTGTGGAGTCAGCGACACAACTGGCTGACCCTACGACGCCGGCGCTGGTCATAGATCAGGGTACGCAGTCCCAACGAGTGGTGTTGGTGTCGGTTCTGGACACAGTCGGTAACCGGGTTTGTGCATGGGTGGGATCGGACGTTGAGGAACAGCCAGAGGTCGGTCGGGGCGGGGGGCAGATAGTGCAACGACTGGTTGGGCAGCCACAACAACACCACAGCAGCAACAACAACATCTGCCAGGTGTCGTTAGGGGTCGAGGACGTTTTCTTTAAGAAGCCCTTCAACAACAGCAGCAGCAACGGCGCCGACAGGAGGATAGTAAAAAGATCACTTGTAATGGATTTATCACAAATTGTTACCTATTGTGATCTTTAAAATATGAAAATTGAAAAATGAATTTGAGCTTCGCTTCCCCAGTCGGTACGAACACCATCATCCGTAACAAAACCAATCCGTAACATCAGCATAGTTTCCAGAGACCAAACGGTCTTCAAACTTAATTCCAGGGACCGAACTTCCCCCACTTCTTTTTCAGGGAACGCTCATCAGGTAATTCACTCGAACGCACCAGGACGAACGCAAAAGCTGACGCCAGGACTACGGAAAGGAAAAAAAACAAACACAATATTCCACAATTGCATTGCATTAATTCAGGCTACACAAAACCGAGTAATTGGAAATCAGGAAGAAAGTCCACCTCCTGAATATACTTTAGTGCTTTAATTGCTTTAACGGCGATTGTTAATTGTGAAGAAAAAAATAACTAGATTTATTGTCATTTTGTTTATGCATTGATATCAATTGCATTTAGTAATAATATTAACTTAAGATATTGTCTAATACGAGACTTTAATTTAAATGCATCAAGATCATGTGTCTCCATATACAATAATATTCCCCGAATGATTCTGCTTTATTTTACGCAAGAGAGATTTCACTACAAAACAAAATACGTACGCTACTGAAAATTATAAGTTTATTCTTTATTCTTGTGGTTAAATTTTGCTTTCAAAGCATAACTTAAAAGCATTTTATCTTTACTGGGGGGCGTGCTGTGGTTTGTTGTGTTTTGTTTAACTAGCTGTTCTTTTAATTGATTTCATATATATATTATAGTTTCCTCTGTATTATCTATCATATGTACCAGGGTATAAATAAACTTTCTTAACATTCTGAATATATTCAACTTGAATATATATATAAAAAATATTTTTTTGGACATTTCAATTCCGATGATAACGGAACATTCAATTTAAAATTATAACACGCTCCGAGATTTTTCATTACATATTTTGTAAAACCTTCAAACTTCAACAAATTACGAACCACAAACATTGGGAAGGTTGGGCGAGCATCTGCTTCAATATATTCCAATTGCATATAAAATTCATTTCGCAAAAATTTATGGCACACTCTTAGATGATATGTTAGTCCTAGTAATGAATTCTCCTTTTTCATTTCAAATAGTACAGAACTTTATGACCTTATTGGGAGAAGAACCGACGAGTGAGAAACAACAAGGACAAAAAAAACAAGGAACAGCATACAAGTCTGGTAAGTTCCATGCTAGGCCATCGAAGCTGCATTATGCAGTCTACAAAGAGTCCTCGGTATCTTGTTAGACGACGAGCGAGAACGGGAACATGTCCCATTTATATCTCTACCACTTATCCGGACTCAAAGCTCCGTGACCTAAAGCCAAAGCAACAACATACTACACACATTAACAGCTAGACTCTGGGCAAGTTGCGTCGAAATGTTTTATGTTTATCCGAGTTTTTAGTAAGTTTGTAGTATTGTGAAAGTAGTTGTTTTCCTCAGTGATGCTTTATTTACTTGAATAGTTTGCTCCAACGCGACTTATATACACGTACTAATTGTGACGTTTTTGTTCTAATTTCAGTGTTATACGTGTATTTTTGGCGATTGTTTTCATACATGAAATATTTAATTACAGTTAAACTACAGCAATCACCCCTTTTATATGAAATATAATACTGAGTAGTTAAAACGACTGTAGATAATCCGTTTTCTAACTTGTTACTTCATGGCGTGAGTGTTGTTTGTCATCAGATTTAATGCTGCACTCTCACAGATTGAACGTTTTGACAACTTTTTTATTTATTTTCTTGGAACGACTCAATTTTTGCGAGAATCTATGGGCACCAGTTACTGCTGACAAAAATAAGATCGCAGATTTTTATATTTTAGTTCAAAAAAACTGATGTTAATGCATTTTTCTTAAACCGTTAGTAACGGTTTAAGCCTTAAAACATTAATTTACGAACGGAAATATGAACATCTACGATCTGGTTTTTTTTTGTCGGCAAAATAAAATCATTGGTTTGAAGAAATTTATGCAGAAATTTGCTCTTTCCAAGACAAAAAATAAAAAAGTTTTAAAAATGGTATATCTGTGAGAGTGCAGTTTTAAACCGGTAAGATGATTATTACTTTAGTTTCACGCTTGTGAACATGTATCGCTGGTTTGACTATAATGGCAGTGATATTGTTTGATACAAATCTCTTTCAAAAGAATAACGTTCAAAATCAAATACATTTATAACAAATTCTCCACATGAGGATCACAACGTCGTCCGTTTTTGTGTTTTAGCCCATTAACTGCTATGGCTAACATTTGAGAATTGCAAATAGTAGCATGTGTACTTAGTTTCATGTAAATGTCTTAAACTGGTTTAGGGTGATGACCACGGTTAGATAGTTTGCACAATGATGGCAACAACACCAAGGCTATTACAAAACATCGACATTTTTCGTCGAAAAACAGACGGGCTAAAAATTGATAAATAATTTATACATAAAACATGGCCCCTTGAATGGAATAGACCCTCTACACAAAACCATACACACCATTTCCTTTGCGTAGAACAAGAGTCTGTAACAGATACGTTACGTGCTGTAGTCTTTACACTGACAGAACTTCTTAAGTTTGAAAACATCGATGCAGTCAGATTGATGGCCATAGACGTTTATCCGACTGATGTCCCCAACAACCTTAAAGCTGTCGTACACCGTATTTAGTCTGACAGTTGCTTCAAACAGCGCGTTTCCTGGAACGGTTTCTATCACTACTTGGATATCTTCAAGGGTTTTGGTCGTTTCACCGAATACGTGCCCTTCATTTGTTGTGTGTTCACGAGCAACGAACCGCAACACGTCGTCTGATTCTACCAAACGCGTGGCTTCCCGTATGTAATGAAGTGACAGTTGTTCACATATATCTTTATACCCCTCTAGTTCCCTTGTTATTTCAGAGAGAAGCAAGAGACTTGCTTTAACTACAACATCGTCTTGCACTTCCAGTTTTTCATGATGCAAACAAGTACACCAGTGTGGTAAAATGCCGGCCTGGTCACATGATCTCGTATTCGGAACTTCTCGGAACCAGCTTGCACCTCTAGATTCTGATGGAACTTCTTTTTCCTTACCATCAAAATGCAAAATGTCAACAAGTGTTTCATACACGTCAAATGGCGTGGTAAGTCTATGTGCGTTTGTTTGTAAATTAGTTTTTAGGAATGGGTAATTTCTTGTCAACCACTTTGGCAAGACAACGTACATAAATGGCAGCCGCTCTTCTAGTTTTCCAATGTATGTTTCACGAATCTTTCCAAATCTCATGCCATGATCACTATAAAAGAAAATAACCGTATTCATTAAAAGGTCCTTCTCATGTAAAGATTTGAAAAAATTGTAATACGGTACATCAGCTGCTCCTGCACTATTCACATCCTCGTGTGACAAACGAGTAATAAATGTAAATGAAAAGTGAGCTTCTTTCTTGTACGTTTCTGCAAAGTCACTTAAATATTTCAGAACGATATCAGTCTCCAGCCTATTTTGAACACAGTGGTGATTATTTGACCATAGTTCTTCCTTCATTTCCATGGCAACACTCATTGGTCTGTTGAAGTGATCGGCCGGAGGTGTGTCGAATCCTGCTTTAAGAAAGTCAAATATTGCAATTTCGGGGGCATCCTCGGCGTAAAATGTTCTATACCCACTGTTTGAATATTTGTTCCAGATGAACTCAAAATTATCAAAAGGGACTGAAGATTGACTTTCGTCCCATGGCATCTCAAACACAAACTTCCCCATGGTCATTGGGACAATATTAATAAATGTGTTGTCCGCCACCTTGTTGTAGCCTGACATATCGAACGCATCTAATTCCTTCTCCAGAAATTCCTTGGTTTTAACCATTTGTCTGTTAAAACTGAGTCTTGAAACAGAATCCATTCCAATCATCATGACGTTTAATCTCTCGGTAATTTTATCTCTTACAATATGCCTTAAAAGTTTATCTTTCAACATTGAATCGAGTGAATCATTCCTTTGTATAAAAGCGTGGAAGTTATTGTAAATGTTCTTCTCCATGTTATTGTAACAAGTAGTTTTAACAAATTCGTGCGAAACTTTCACAGAGTTTACAAAAGGGTCGCTTTCTTCCAGATATCGCAGGTAGTTATTATTGGTTGGTTTGTAGTTCGGTCTGTAAACTGGAGTAAATGTGCAGTATTTAACTTTGCCGTCCACAGCCATCGTTCGTGCTACTGTCCAATTCACATGTAATGAGTTTCCAGCTTGGTAAGTCAAGCCTTTCGTTTCAGGACAAAGTCTTCGACCAGTTTTTCTGACGATACGCCGAACGGTTGGATCATATGGGTCAATGTCCGGTATTTTACACATGGGCGTATTGACCAAGAACTGTCCACTTTCATTTTGAGACTGTCCATACACTAGTTTCTTCGTGGTAGATCCCCAGCTATTGTTCCAAATTAACACGACGGCAGCAACTGTTAGACTGGTCACTACCAGTCCGCGGCGGACTTTTCGGGATAAAAACAGCCGAGGCATTTTATCTAAAACAAAAGTTGAAGTTTGTGTGAAAACAGAACGTAAACTAGTGCGATCATGGAAGAGAGGACTACCTTCGCACGCTGCCTAACACACAAGCTATGGAATTGATATAGGCAGAATGCTATCATAGAAAATGTGTTTGGCACCAATACATTTCATGGTCATCATGTGTAACTACATACATGTTTAAATCTCCTGAACTGTAGAAGAATATCGTTCAACAGACCCCCATATAGCCTTAACGTAAAATACAATTTAAAGGGCACATAACTCGTATACTGTTTTAGCCGCAAGTGATTGAAAGCATGTAAGGCATGGTGACCATGCTTACCAGGTTAATAGAACAATACCTCCTTAGTTGATGAAGTAGCTCAGAAGTTCGCTGAACATAACCCAATAGATATGAAGCAAAATTAAGACTTTAAATATTTAATTAATGATCCATAACTCTTGAATAAAATGGCCGCACATTTCTTTAAATATAAGACTGTTATTTCAACTTAGTAAGTCACTAGATAAATTTCACTAAAAATGTGTCAAAAAGATGAATCTATATCGTTTCAATGATTATCGCATGTACATTTTTACACATACCTTTCTTATTGTTTACTTTTCTCCAAATATCGTCTTGTATTAGGATCATGACAGGACAATGGGTTCATGTCGTAAGGATGGTTTGACTCTTGAAGTACCACATTACAAGGTAGAGGAAGGGCTGGTTATTATGTCGATGACAGATTTGGTAGCTACATGGTCGTCATGGTGACCTTGCTATGATCTGAAATAAAAGTTTCAAGGTTATGGAAAAATTCCGTCTGGCTCCCCCACATGCTAGATGAATCACGCACGACAAGGCGCCTTTTCGTAAATTTATTAAATAGAGGCGTAGGAGTTGGAGCGGTAGGGCCGGCGGACGCCGCTCGAATATTTCGATGCTAATGATGGCACAGGTAGGTAACATTCGTTTGAAAAACACACACATTACCCCAAGAAGTATAGACTAATTTGCGTGCCAGTATGATACAGACAAGGCTGAACCATCTCAAAATTATTTCATGATGGTCACAGAGACATGTGTGTGACGAAATAAATCTGATGTAAGTGGCTAATGTTTCTTGTCTGTGGAAATTAAACACGTAATGATACATTTGGAAAGCTCTAGCGAAAAAAACTCAGCCTGATACATTGTGTGAGTAGTTGAGTGAATGTTGTGCTAAGCCTAAGGCAAAAATATTATATTTGTGAGATTTGTGTTTGCAAAAAAAACAATAACACGAAGAAATTAAGTGTTGTCGCTAATGTGAATCATCACATTTCTGCCCGATTACATGGACGTCTTGCCTTTTTACAATATTCATTTAGTTAGTGCTGAGGATGTTGCCATAAAGTGTATGCCAGCTATTCCTTGTACCAGACAGTATTTGCCATTTTGTATTAACGGAAATGATATACATGTATGTACGTTATATACATGTATGTACGTTTGTGGTATGAGTTTTGAACATTCGGAACTCCTTGGCCATTTTCCTTCCAAAACAACCACGGATGTACGCCGGTGCATCAGGAGAAGTAGTTCGTAAAATTTTAAATGATACTATTAATAAGTTGTAGTGATTTGACGAGTATTTTGTATTTTTAAGTTAAAATTAATTGCCAGTTAATTGTATTATTGCACCGATAATTAAGACTTCTAAGAATAAAGTCATTATTTTAACTGCTGAATTGAAGTAACTGCGCGATCTACTTGCAGCGTAGACAAATTTTAAGATTTCTAATACTGCAAACCGTCCATATACATCAGAGGTTGTTTTTTCGAGGGGAAATGACAGAGGAGTTCAACAATCCAGCACTTCTGTTGAGCACAACTCCTGGGTACGATATCATTCATAGCATTATTGATGAAACCTGGGACCAATAATACAATACTGGGACCAATAATAATCTTACTCCCAGATGAAACTGCATCCTTGTCTATCAAGAAATGAACATGTTTTACAAGCCCCCGTCTTTCAGTACTCTAAGTACTTTGACTTTACACAATAAAATGCCTTTTAGCTTCAGCGAAACAATATAGATTTTTCTTAAAGGGACTAGATGATGCAACTGCAAGAAAAAATTTAAAAAGATATAAAAATTAATATCAAAGTGATATCGTTTTGTACAACGCATTGAATCTTACTTACTGATGTATCACATCGCTTACGATACATAAGTATCTTTCGAAGTTTTTTGCGTAGTTTTCTTATTCGAACATTTACTGGGTCTGTCTACCATATAAATCAGTCCGTTTTAAAAAAGCGTCTGTATATGAATTTGTACTGATCTCGTGACTTCCACATGCTAAATATACAAACTTAAAACATGGAAACCATTATTCATTTTTTATTAAATAGGTCAACTCAGATGAGACAGCGACAAATATTCGTTTTATTATGTAAAGTGATGTATAATCGGCACTAGTTCGTATTGACAATTCTATGCTTTTTTGAGGAAAACCTGTTTTTGCCGATTTACTTATTGAAACCATCTGGTGACAAGTTCCTTTAAAATACATAGTTCATGACTTAACCAATGTAAACATTGAAATACAATACATATCCAACTGTTTACCAAAGGAAGCGGTAATAAAAGGAAACACGATGTGTCCCCTTTAAGTCACAATATTTGGGTATGTGGCCCCACCCCGCTAAATCTGCAAGCTTATTTCTACACTTTTCTAACATTCCTCGTAAACAATTACCATTCAAATATCAGCTCGCATTGACTCCTGCAATACAACTTCTTCGAAAAATTAACATTTCAAGCACTTAACTTTTCCGCATGAATATTATCTCAAGTAGCTTTCATCATTTGAATAAAGCAACAACTTCTAAATAAATACAAGAAATCGTCGAGCAAAAAACATCACATACGAAAAACTAAAAATGAAAGAACAAAAAGCGCTACTCACAACATTTTCGATAACATTTCCTTTGTTTTCCGTTTTCCTATGCACACATGGACAGAAGAAATGAGCGATGTAAATGTTCAGATGTGATGGGCTTATCAGCTGCTTTCCGATGTGTTAAGCAGTTTAGTCTGGTGCCATGAACCATTAACTTAGGCCGGAGAGAGCTATAAGATACTGTGATTATTTGTAAATATCCGTTTTGCTCCAATGTGCAGGTCGAATAAGTTTCATGAATTATTTACACGATGTGAAAACAACTTAAAGATTCACTTTTACTCCCAATTAAGATTTAGCCACAATTTATAATATTATTATTTTAATATCACAAAAAAGATGAATAAATGTCGAAAACAATGGTTCTTGTGAAAGATACCGAGTTTAACTTGAAAGAAATGAACACACAGTATTTTTATTTTTATTTTATGAGACTAGTAGTAGTAGACCACAGTAAATCTTTTAGCATTCACCAATCATCTAATATTTTTGCGCTTTCTGGTATTTAATTCACTGCTACAATCTTGTTATCAGTAATTAATATTTTCCATAAATGCATTATTTAGTAAGAAGTTAAAAGGTTTATTAGTCAAAAATTTTGTTTGTTATATATGTGTATGTATTGATTTTGAATAAGATATCACTTTAAAAGTATTTTGAAAGATTCCCTCAAATCCAGAAAGGTTCGATGCAACACATACTGTATTTCCATCGCAATTAGAAATGCAAAGTTATCTTTCATGTTAACATCATGAAAACAAGTTATCACCAATATCTAGTTTGGGAAAATCGACAACACAAGGAAACCATGCCACTACCTTGATATACCATATTCAATACAACAGTCAAGTAATATAACAGGGTACCAGTCTAACAAAACCGGAAATGTCGTTTCCAAGGTAACCTAAGTGAACCTGGTTTATCAGCGATCATCAGGAGCGCACGCAGGCAATGATGTGTTTTCTTTGTAGATAGCCTTGAACTCGTTGTCTTTCATTAACCCCTGATGAGAAACACGTGTAGGTTTCACTATCTTCGGTGTCATAAACATCTGGACGATAATTAAAATGAGTTTTCGTTTTAGCTGTGAGAGATATCTTCAGTCTAGTATTGTATTATCGTCCCAGATTTTAGGTAGATATGCTGAAAACTGTTGTGTCGACGTATAATTATTTAATGCATATGTCGGATAAGAGTTTCCTCATTTCATTTTTCACACAAAAGTCGGTTCACTACAAAATAACTCGAAATAAATACACAGGCGAGCTCATATTTGTATATATAGTTTGAAAACCTTTTCACATGTTGAGAAAAGTCAACTCGTAAAATGTGTCTTAAGCTTAACTGATCAACTTCGACGACATAGTATTTATTTATTTATTTGAAGAAATGGTTTTTGTTGTATAGTCTTTTATATAACTTATTAAATATGCAAATCTGCTCTGCGAGTTCTTGAAAATTATTTGGAAATAATAGAAATGCGTTAAAAGCTGCGCTCTTTACTCCCAAATAACGCGGCAGTACAATTAATACTATTGTTTAAATTTACCGAAAAGGATGAATCAATATCGAAAACAGAGGTTCTTATGAAGGATACCGAGTTTAATTTGAAAGAAAGGTGTAGAAAACACGGTATTTCTACCTTATGAGACGATAGTTGATCACTACAAATCTTTTAGGACCACCGGTCATTTAAAATTTGTGCGTTTTCAGCTATGAAATACAGCGTTACAATCTCGTGATCAGTAATGAATATTTTCCATAAATGCAACATTAAGTGAGTAGTTAAAGGCTAATCGCTCAAAAGTCATGTTTGTCATACACGTGTATACATTATTGATTTTAAATACAATAAAAACTCGCGAAGTCGAAATCGTCGGGACCTCAGGAAATACTTCGAGATAATGAAAGTTCGATATAACCGACACACAAAATATGTCTAACTTAACCCAACATTTTCGAAAACAAACTTCGACATAATCAGCACATCGAGATAACAAAGTTCGACATAGCGAGATTCGACTGTACGAGTATCACTTCAAAGCAAATTTTGAGACGTACTTTATGGGCTTCTTCAGAGTCCTAGTGAGGAACTCGAACATGGTAATTTCAATAGTTTTCGACGTATTGTAGCATAATCAAACTAGATATTATGAAATACATTTTGAAATATTTATTAATGATTATTGAAGTATTATTATCAGGGCCCGATTTATCGAAACTTCTTAAGCTTAACAGGCTTAAGTCGCTTATTTCAATTAGCCAAAATACATACTAATAATGGATTTTGATAAATGGAAAATGGTTTCTTCTAATTAGCATACAGATTTTTCTCATATAATTTCTAAAAACTCTTAAAGAAGTAAATATAACGCATATTATAGAACAACAAAAATAGTGAGTTTAGCTCAATCCTGTTATAAGGGACTTAAGAAGTTTCGAGAAAATGGGGCCCGGATATTTTTCTTAATCCTATCAAATGAATGAATGTTTTGCACTTTCTTGGTAACATGGCATTCGCCCATCACACCACTACCAGTGCTCCCGCTAGGCCTAAATATCAGCGTGGGGCAACCTTCTGCCCTTTTCCAGACCTTGCTGCCTATTTATTACGCCCGGCTGTGCCCTTTTGTTTGACAGTCAATTTTCAATTTTCAGTATAAAAATAATAAATTCATGTAAACTTAATTTTGACACTTCAGTAAAAATAATAAACTTTTACTCTTAGCATTTACAACAAATACACAATATGAATTGAACATTGGCCCTGGCAAGTGCCCCATTAAGCTTAAACAATGCCCATCAAAGTGCCCTTTCTGACCTAGCACCCTGCATTTTTCAAATCATGGCTTGAGCACTGACAACAATTAAGAAAAGTTAATAACTGGATGCATGCGAGTTTGGTTTGGGGTCACCAGGTCCTCCGGGTTAACTCTGGTTTCCCCAACAACACAAGACCCAGCGGCAGATCCAAGATTTGTCCTTAGAGGGGGCATAACTGATAAGCATAACCTTTTGACTTGCACCCCTCCCTCAGAACCATTATTTATTTGGTTTATAATGTTGGCAGTTTCTTTTTAACAATTTATAGTCTGAAATGGTGCATTTAGGGTGTATATTATTACCCTTTTTTCTCCTATATTGACATAAAAAGTAAACTTAGCTAGTTAGACCACATGCTTTCTCAGTAACTGATCCAGCCAACAAGGCAATTACTTAAATGGTATAATAACTTTTTCACAATCATTGAAATTAAAAAATGTTAAACTACAAAACAGTGTGCCAAGTTTCCTGCATACTGTATACTGATTGACATATAACCAACATATAGTTTGTGTATGAAAACACCAAGATTATGAAAATATTTTCATGGAAAAATACAATGTAGAAAAGCAAGAGGCTAAGTGCAAGACAGTTCTCACGTGAAATAAAGAAATAGGAGACAAAATAACAGTGCTGCACATATAAAGCCTTAAAATTTACAAGTCACGGGTTTTTATGTCATTTTTTTTCGTTTTTCATTAACTACACTTTTCAACAAAAAACAACAACAAGGAAATAAATCGCAACTTACATAATTTAATTTCAATTACAATTAATTCATTTAGTCAACAATTTGATAACAACTAAAGGAGGTTTCATCATTTTCTTCTCTGTTTTGGAGCCTTTTCTGCACCTCTTATATACTTCTTTGGTAGCTTGTATAAATCTGAAATGTATTTATAGAAGGCATTGTTTTAGAATTTTTCAATTATAAACTTCATTTTTTTTACGAAAATCAGTATTGCTTTTTTCAAAACATTTTCAGAAATGACCTCTCTTTGTTTATATTATAAAGCTTATACTATTACTTATGATTTTGAATCTTCAATTCAGTTTTCAGACAAATTTTACACATAATGAAAGAAGTTTTAATTAATTAGAAGTCTGCAAATGTCGCCTGTCAAAAGCACTCATAGACTTTTTTGTAAAGATCACCTTGACCTTTGACCCAAAAAGCAATAGGGGTCATAAACAGGCCATAGTTTAATGTGCATATGACAAATGTGCATATAAAGTTTGAAGACTGGACACCAAGTTGTTCAAAAGTCATTGATTACTTTTCTACTTTACTTTTAAGTTCATCATGACCTTGACCTTAGACCTTTAGGCCCCACAATCAATATGGGTCATTTACTAGCCATGACCACTTTGCATACCAAGATTGAAAACTGTATGTCAAGTCAATCAAAAGTAATTTATCAGAAATGCCTGTGATCTATCTAGTAAGTCACCATGCACTTGACCCATTGACCCCAAATCACTAGAGGTCATCTATTGACCAAGACCAATTAGCATACCAAGAGTGAAGATTATACACAAAGTAAAACAGAAGTTATTGATGGAAACAAAATTGTTATGAAGACCCGTATGCTGGACAAAAAATCCCTATATATGTGTCATTTTAACTTAAAATTACATTTGATTCAGTACCATTGAACTGAAAGTATTTATACATAGTATGGCCAGGATGGTTGGATAATTGTCTTGTATGTTGCATTTTAGGTTTGGGTATGTGCAGGTATTTACCTACAGAACCCTTGTATCTACATGTGTGTGTTTAAAATCATGACGACTTTATTTATACATTTGGGACCGGTTATTGTGCTTGACTCCTCAACTTACTTAGGTTTTGATGCAGCGTCAGTATATTTTATATAAAAATAGAAGGAAAGATGTTTGGGAATAAGCTTTGACCTCGAGGGACCGCCGGTTCTCGAACAACCGCCTGTTCGAACAACTGCATTTTTACTGTATTAATTAATCTTCTTCAGGAAATATAAGACAGTGCTCTTCCCCACGTACTTGTAAGCAAATCTGCCACACAGTTTATCTGGTTGCCCTGGACAATCACTTGTGGCCCCTTGCCCTTCTGTTGTGAAGGAGTCACAGAGGCGCTACAGGCGACCTTCACCTGAACACGGTGACCAAATTCCCCTGCATCGATGCCGTATACATCAAGGTTCTCAATGATCGTAACCTATAATTATAAGTAGGAAACACTCTTTAGGAATTTAATGTACTTTTAACCATACATAAATGTACATGTATCTAAATCCTGAATTAAAGGACAAAAAGAAACTGTTTTGGCAAAACTGGGAATAATACAATTATGATTCATAATTTTAATGTTCAACTTGTTTTCAAACCAACCTATGGACATAATCATGAATGGCACTTTATTTCTGCAATTGCTTAATGTCTATGCTCCTCAAAAAGGATTTTTTTACCTAGGCAAGGGAAAAATATTTACTTAATCAGGAGGGAAATGGGACTAAATTTCGGCCCAAAAAGGGTAAAAAAAACCACACTGATTTGTACCAAGTTTTATTGAATATCTTGATTGGTTTTAAAATTACAGTCGAACCACATTGGCTCAAACTCCCAGGGACCGGCAGAAATATCTCGAGCCTCAGAAATTGAGCGTTCGAGCCAACGGGGTTTGACTGTATACTCAAGGCTATAACAATACCTTGACCTTTTTTCTTAGAAAAATCTTAAAAGCTAAACAATAATGTATAGATGGACAAAACACAAACCCTTTTACTAGAGGCCCTCTGTACCACATCTATTTTTATGGGATCGATGCTTCCTTTCTTTAAGATGGGAGGTCGGTCTGGAAAAGAGAGCTGGAATACGGGCGACATCTTGTTGAGTATCCTAAGAAAAAACATGAACAAAACTATTAAACACAGTAATCTATTAAACTCAATACATGGTCACAAATGCCCATCATTGGATCAACTTTTGATCAAGAGCCTGACCAATGGCTATGTTAGATCAACTTCCGGTCAAAGGGGCAGACCAATGGCTATTTTTCATCATCACAGATCATACTATACTTATTGACAGTATTTATTTAAAGTGTCACTCTTATTCAAAATCAATGCATACACATGTATAACAAATATCAATTTTGACTGATATACCTTTAACTACTTGCTAAATAATGCATCTATGGAAAATATTAATTACTGATAACAAGATTGTAACCGTGTATTTAATAGCAGAAAGAGCAACAAATATTAAATGATTGGTGCATGCTAAAAGATTTACTGTAATCTACTATAGTCTCATAAGGTAGAAATACCGTGTTTTATGCTCATTTATTTCAAATTAAACTTGGTATCCTTCATAAAAACCATTGTTTTCGACATTTATTCATCCTTTTGATAAATTATAACAACTTTATTAATTTTGGTAATCTTATTTGGGAATAAGAGTGCATCTTTAAAGGTATAAGGTGACTTTGACCATTGACCAAATAATGTACTTGTCAAGGCCAAGAGATAGATAAAAGACCCATGATCATACACCAGACCAATGGTGTAATTTGTTGAATTTTCTACTTGAGATCCCCCATGATTCCTCATAAAAACAGGCAACCAATCACAATGGTGTAATTTGTTGAATTTTCTACTTGAGATCCCCCATGATTCCTCATAAAAACAGGCAACCAATCACAAGAGTGTAATTTTTAACTTCTTGAGATCCCTCATGGTACCTCATAAAAGTATTAAGGCAACACGGTTTTAGTTTAAAGCCTCAATATTTGTTTTGGGACAATGTATTTGTTTTTCATTTTATAAATAAACAAAGAAATTATGGCTGTAAGCTTTAGACCTCTTGGACGTTTTCCCTAAACTTTTTAAAAAGTAACGAATTTAGATAAAATGAAAATATCTTTTAACGTGTCCCTAAAATAATTCATATGCATTTTGGTTTTAATTATTCAAGTCAAATGAGTTTACCATGATAACATATTAAATTCAAAAAAATGCTTTCAACCTATATAGTGTGTCTTAGCACATTTTTTATATATTTGATTTCATCAAAACTGCAGCTAATGGGCATTTTAAGTTAGCTCTACAGTAAAGAATGTGTGTTCCACTTTGAAGGTTGAGGTCACAGACAAATACATAAGCATGATTTTACATCTTCCTGGCCCCAATTTCTCAAAACTCCTTAAGCTTAACAGTCTTTACAGCTTATTTCAATTAGCCAAAATACATACTTAAACTGAATTTTGATAATGATTTATTGTGATTATCGTATGATAATAAGTTCATAAAGATAATTCCTGTCTATTAAAAGTATAAAAACTCTTGATGAAGTTAATAGTACGCAAATTATTGAAAAACAAAAATAGTGAGGTTAGCTTAATCCTGTTATAACAAGTTTCCAGAAAATGGGGCCTGGAAGAGTTCAAATCAATTTCAGCATGGACAATACACTTTCAGCATTGAGGACAGAATAGAGTACAGCAATAACACATGGCAAATTAAAAACACTTACTATACTTAGGAACCAGTCATGGAGGGTAAATTTATTTTACAGGGCAACTTGGGCGTCAGCCAGGTAAAAAGTATCAATATTCTCAGTCTTGCATAGTGAACTTTCTCTAGTGATAGCTGCCACGGTTCTTTAATATGCCCCAGAACTTTTGTCAATGGATACCCCGTTTAACGTTCTTCATGGAAGGTGGTACACATGTTTAGTGGTCGAACCCACCACCCTTGGGTTGACACATATGTCCTACTATTAAACCACTAATGAGCCACAAACTAATCATGTGTGTGTCACCTCCATCTCACCTGGTAAAGAGTTCCTCCCATTGCAGTGTGGACTTGTCTCCCTCAGCAGACGTCAAGCATATTGAGGCTAGAATAGGGTCCAGCAATACGGCACTGAGAAATATAGGTAAGTAACAGTTACTGTAATCCTTAACTTTCTGGGTGATATATAAACTCCTGCATATTTCACTCTTTTAAAAATAACTTTATTATCTTTTTAATGGGGAATGACAATTCAATGAAAAATAGTTCTTATTCTTTCTATCAAAATATTTTGCTTGACAGAACAGAACAGTGCATATCATAAATGTTTCATCAAAACTAAAAAAAATCTTGAGCTTTACATGTTTAGTATCTTTCAGCAAAATTCCTTTCTTTAACGTGAGTTATATCACGATTCTCTTTAAAATAATTTATTTTGAAAGGTCTCGATTATCAAAGGAAAACATTACACAAAATATATAGCGGCACAGAAATAGAGTGCTTCAGTTGATCCTGTTATACGGGATACAGAATAGTATATACAAGTAAACTAAGAAAAAAAGAGAAAAAAAACCCAAACCTTTTGTCATTTCCACCCTGGTTGTCCAGCTGTTTAACATACTCAGTTATCACTTTTCTTGCATCACTGCTTGTCAAAGGGCTGCTTTTGCTATGAAAAAGAGAAGGAAATGTTTTCTAGTAGTGGAAATAATATTGTGGTAAGAAAAAAGTACATGTAAATGAGAGCACTGAAAGTGTTGAAAGGCTGAAGAGATTTAAACGACTTGTGTTATTTTACTTTTTTTACAAATATATTTACATGCAATAAAAAACGAATCAAAATAATCTTTTGAGTGGCCCTACACTGTAACCAATAGTGCCTGTCATAACCTAAGAATAATGTTTTTTCAATACATTTACAAGTTTTATAACAGTAACTGATAAACCTATAGATGGTACTAGAATATACAAACATTACTTTCATCTCACAAGTTTATTGCTAGTGTAATGTTAATAAAATGAAACCTGATGTTGGCTTAGGACATTTTGACTATTTTTTGTATATGAGAGTAAGACAGGGTCTTTTAGTCAACACATTTCCATTTTCTGCATAATTGTTTATAATTAACCATTCCTCTTGGTTCCTCACCAAGATTTATTAAAGATTCTCAGGCTTGCTTTCAAATTCACATTAACGTTGCATTCTTATGATAAAAAGGATAGCATTTGGAACTTGCAAGTTGCATAATTTGAACAGTAAGTATGACTGATTTTCATATGGAATAAAGCTGAATCTGCAATAATTCTCATCCCCAAATCCATTGACTATTATCACTTTCATCACCTGTATCCCATTGGTTTAAACAGAGGCAACACATTCGAGGTGACAGCAAACATTTCTGTGATGGTGGGTGGGGTAAAACCATCCTGTGTGGATTCTGTTGGCTCTTCAACTATCTCTGGCACTTCAAGGCCACGAAACCTGTAGTTGCAAATTTATAGCATTTTTGTAAAATTCTTTTTTAATTTTTTGATAAAAATAGCAATAAATCTAGCAATGGTCGGAAAGATATTGACAAAACAGAGGCAGAAAATCATCTATCTATGGAAGGTGAAATGCTTACTACTGCAATACTTAAATCCCATCCTTAGACAGACTTCAGTGTTTCTGTAAGTTAATTTTACTACCCAATTAAATTAATCCGATTTTGCTACTTAACTTTAAAAGATCAATCCAAGAATGTTTTCAAATACATTTAGTCAATACCAATGACCATGTTAAGGTATTTATAATACATACAAGACAATTCATAATTTCTATCAACAAACTGATGAATGCAAGGATGGTCAAAACATCGTTTTCATAAACTTTATTTTGAATAAGCACTTTTTTGTAAGATTTCTAATATTATGTCTTTAAAATCAATGAACCTTGTATAAATCTTACATTTCATGTGAGCGATCCACTTCCATGATATTTTCAACACCTTTAGTCAGCTCCTTCACCTTGATGATTCCACATTTCGCTTGGGTCTGCAGGAACTTAGATAACTGGAAATACATCAATATATGAACTTAATGCATATATATGTGTTACAATGAATCTTTCAAAATGAATCATCATGGTTTATTATATAAGTAAGTCAAAAGTGAGTAATTAACAATAAAACTTACAATGTTTTCTCAGATCTTACTAGAACTTGTGCAAATGTATCATCTGTTCATAGTAACTTCCACCACATGTTCATCATAATAATAATCAAAACCAACACTAATTATGAAAGAAAATATACCTTCTTAAATGAAGACTTCTTGACATCCATCTGTGTGGCCTTTGGACTGAAAAGTAAATCTATATAAAAAAATTTTTTTTTGATATTCAGTGTTTTTGGAAATTATTACAAAATTATAAGAATATAGGCAAACATATCAATTCAAAATTCATTCTTGTTTTTACACGGCATCTTTGCCCAGTATTAATCCATTTCTAAATGCCGATCCTTTGTAATATAATGGGGGTTTTCTACCCTCAATATTACACCAGAGTGTGCAGAGCCAGCACTAATGCTGGTCCGTTGTTTCTTGAGTTGCAAAGGTTGCACATCTCAACAATGATTAAAGCCAGAGTTATGGGCCTTGCTTTACATGTGTGTCTTGTCTTCTGTACTAGTAACAGTACTAGCAAGTTTCATCTAAAATGGGGGGGTTTTAATGATGGTCTAGGTTAATGTTTTTACATTCACATGACAGCAACAACAACAACACCCAAACCATTACAATGCCTGGATTTGTTTCCTTTAGTAGCTAGAAATTACCATCACAAGAGTTATTTTAGATAAACTATTCATGAACAAAAATAGTATAGTTTAATCTGTTCTGCTGGCCGAACTTAAGTATTGAAAGAACTCTTCAACCTAGAAAGTATATCAATACACTGACAACCATGCCCCGGCTTCAATAAAGATCCTAAGGCTTAAGATTGTAACTTCAGGGATGTGATTGACCTGGCAGCTGGAGGGCTGAAACCATATCGTCCATGGGTTCTTGGGGCATTTTTGGGGTCAAAAGCACACTGCCGTAGAAGAAAAACTGGCTTTTTAGAAGCTCTTTTGAGGGTTCTTCTGACTTTAAATTTGAAGCAAACTGGGATATCAACACTAACAACTAAAATCACACTAGTATCTTTTTTAATCAGCTAAAAAAAAAAAAAAAAAAAAAAATGGGGGGGGGTCCATGGGGCCATTTGACCTGCGGAATTCCGCGAATCCGCGGACAAATCACATCCCTGAACTTTCTATGCGTAACTTCATTTTCAGCGTAAATGCATATCAATAAATACATCTTAAGAACATTCATCGCATAGGTTCTGCCCGTAACATGACGGGGACTCTTAAGCAGCATAAGTTTACGACTAAGTTATCTTATTCAATCATGCACCTGTATTTGAGCATGTGAGCTTTGTAAAAGGTTCCAGTGGGGATGGGCAGATCTGACTTCTTTAATGAAGCCTTAAGGGCGCACAGGAAACAGAACTGTAGAAGGTCATCCATCTCACCTAGATGGACATAGAAATATACAAAACACATTTAATTAGTGTCAAAGCAGTGAAGAATTGTTAATGAACATGGCTGAGACTTCTGTGTCCTACACTTTAACAAAACAAGTAAAACTTCAGATGTACACATATTTTGGTAATACAATAAAGTACAGTCTATCCCAAAGTGCTCTGCAGCACAGATTTTCTAAAATCTGATATAGAGGATAATTGTTTTTTCAGTGTAAAATCGTAATGTCTTTCACCGAGTGAGCACCAAAATCTATATTTCACGAATGGCAGAGTTTGAAACAATGAAATATATATATGTATCTTTATTTTACTGATAAATCTCTATAAATCACCAGAAAGCATAATATATTAAAAAGATTTATAACAAGGCTACACAATTAATATTACATATTTTTTGCTGAATCTTAGAATAATGATAACATTTGTTATTAATTACTGTCATTCTCGAAATTACTGTCATTCTCAAAAAAGCATGTCAAAAATTCAAAAACAACCACTCACCAGGTGTAAGCTGTGTACTTTCCTCCTGTATTTGGAGATTCTCCAATTCCACACCTCCATCCTCTGCCCCATCCCCAGGAGCACTTGCCCCTTCCCCATTGTCAGCCCCATCCTGGGTCACAGTTCCAGGGCCTGTTAAGTCTTTCATGTAATTGTCATTCTCAGATGTAGCTTTCACATTATCATCTTTATGTTTTGTGTTATCTCCTACTCCATCCCCTGATTCCATATCTCCGCTTGCGTTGTCCTTATTTATTGCACTATTTTCATCCATTTCTTGCTTGTTTCCATCAGATGTTGCTTCAAACCAGTCTGTACTTGTTGGTATAGCACCATTTTCTCTCAGATCTCCTGACTGCTGGCCATCTTCCTCCATATATTCTGATGGTAGAGGGTCATCTTCAATACTGGGAGGAGAAGACTTGTCACCAAAACTCCTGTAACAGAGATGTCAATACCTGCTTTCATCAGTAATGTACTGTGTAAAACTATAACTGACTGAATACAATACTGTAAAATCCTAAATATTTGTGGGACATTAATTTTCGTTGATTTCGTGGGATGGATTATTCATGGTTTTAAGATCCCAACAAAACTTTGAGCTTTGATTCTTGTTTCTTTGATCAAATATTTTATTTTTTTTATTTTTTGGTGCATTTATATTAAATGCACAGATAATGAGTCAACATAAGATAATGATCAAATGAACGAAATTAAGATAAAATAAATATTGGAATGATATGAGGTAAACATTAACATGAATAATTATCACCAAGGAATACAATATTAAGCACTATGAACAAGAGAACAGTACATGGGCACATTTACAGTACATGTTGTCGCACTAAATGTTTCTCTTCCAGCCTTCCTGTATCTGGTTACTGGTATCTTCTATGATTGTTAATTCAAAGTCAAACACCATTACTGTGTTTTTACAGTTAACAAAAACACTTTATTGAAATTCAATCTTTTTTATGACCCTTAAATTACTGATCAAGCGATTATTAATATGGCAATCTGCACTAACTAACATATTGCCCCATTCTAGTAAGGGTCATAAACTGTGACGTAAATGATACATAGGACGAGATCGGTGCGTTGTGATTTTGTAGAAAATATAGGATCGCAGCTATGATTTTTTTGTTAAGACAAAATGAAAATCCACCAGTTTTAGCACCCACGAAAACTGTCCTTTTTGGAAAACACACTAAATTTCTAGCTTAGGAATATAAATGTTTGATGTAGTTCATCTCTAAAAATGTGATGGTTCTTTTGAAGATCACCTGAACATATTAGTTTTGCATATCACATGGCTTCAAACCAATGATTTGTTTAAAAAGCAAACAGAAAAATATTAAGATATGGATGTAAACGTAGAAAAATTGCTGCTACGACGAAAACGATTTGTACTACAACCAACCATGAATTATATGCAAAATGTTTAACTGCCACACAAAATCTTTCAAAGAAGACATCAATGCCATTGATGGGGCTAGACACTAGATGGTGTAAAAGTCGGGAAATATAGTATTTCCTCAAAACAAGCCTAGAGTTGTCAATGCAACCTAGAAGGATGCCGATAATACACATCACTTTACATGGTTAAAATAATGAACACTAATATCATGTTGCAGTCTCATCTGTGTTTTCCCATATTAAAATAGCATAATTTATAATGGTTTCCCAGTTTAAATCATATCTGTTAATTAGTACAGATAAATATACTGATGCTATTTTCAAACTTGCTGGGATTTACGTGGTAGACAACTCTTGTAAATTTCTAATTGGAAAAATGGCCAAAAACTGCAAATGAATACATATGTCGTAAGCGATGTGATACTTCATTAAGTAAGATTCAATGCCTTGTACACAAGGATGTCAATTTTATGTAAGTTTTTGACAATTTTCTTTTTTCTTGCAAGTGTATCATCTGATGTCTAGTCACTTTAAGATTGCTTACCAGAGTTCATCCCCAAGCATATGCACTGGATGTATGCCTTTCCCTTTCATACCAGAGTCGAAGAAATCACTGCCAGACATCAGTGTCTGTCCGACTACCACTGGACACCTAGAATATGGAAACACTTTCATACAATGTAATTCTAATTTTATAGAACAAAATCTCACCAATAATTAGCTGAACAATTAAATTTATGGTTTGCAATTATTGTAGTCAGATTTGTAATAAAAGTGATTTTAATGCCAAGTAAAGTGGTCACAACACCATAACAAAAATTCCATTATGGAAACCAGAAAATTTTAATATTACCAAAACAATAAACACAAAATGTTAACCAATCACCTTGGCGAGCAATCCAGTACTGAATAGATAAACAAGAAAAAAATCTTGCTTTCATCCTGTGATAAGATACACATATCATGTTTGCTTTTATCTTATTGTTTGTTCCCATCATGTTTCGTATAAAATTGATTATACCGCTCCATCTTATGTTAGCAATGCAGTGATATTCAGTGTGACTTTTCATATGTAGAGTTTACTTTTCCTTTTTAACAATTCTATACAGTATTCAAAATGGTATCATAATTGCAGTTTACATTAAAGTTAATAATACACTTATATAATTAAAAAAATGATCTTTAAAGGTCATCTAAATCTGAAAACACTACCTGTTTCCAACGATATTGACGGAGCAAACTTGTCCTTTCTGAACATGTCTGAATGTGGATGGCGTGACTTGCTGCCTCAATACAATACCTGGCAGCATCAGGTCTGAAATTCAAAGAGCATTTCTTAAGTCAAGTTGTTCACACCAATGATTAAGATACTCGCAGAACAGGTTGAAGACAAAATTAATAGTTAGTTAGTTCCGTTTCAGCCAATCAGCCACCAATGTTACATGTCCTATCATTTATTTCCAATTTCAATTTTCTTATTCATGTGACATCGTGGATCATTCCATTGGATAACCTCACAACTAATTAAACTGATGGTTTACGAATAAAAATTACTGACTATTCTTCGATTCAAGGGTATATTGCCATGTATTTTCTGTATCAATAAACACTCAGCTGCAGATTATTTTAATAATTTCAAATGGAATATGCTTGCCTTGCTCTCCCTCACACAGAATATCATACAGCATGAACACACAACATTTTTAATGAATACTTAAAGTGTTTTACCCGCCCCATCGACCATTCTTTTAAAGACAGGAGGCCATGTTGTAAACCTCTCTGCCAAGTCAGGAAATCTCCACAGCAAGTACACTGGAAAGACAATATGGATATGTACCGGTAAGACGAATACAAGAGTGAACATTTATTCTTTGATGTTTGATAATTTTAATGATATAAGGTTTGTATATTGTTTGATTTATTATACTGATAACTGTGTGTGCTTTCAAATCGGTGAGTTTATAATGCAATTTACAGATTTCTGCATTAAATGGTGGATTTATCCTCATAAAACCTGTTTTTTTATATATTGAAGTATTTCAAATGAATACTTAAAAGTTCATTCATACCTGTTGGAAACAGAACTTTCTGTTTATCAATTTCAAAGAAATATGGTTGTTTATTCACACTGTAGATGAAAGCATTGTCTCCGGAATTGGTGTAGATCTTTGTAACAGTGACATCTTCCTTATTCGGAATTATCTCTGAAACCTCTTCCGGGCTTAAACCAGTGAAGACCTTTTGGATATCCACTCTGAGCTTTTTCCTAACCAAATAAAGATATATTTTAAAAGTAAAATTTCACCGTTGAACTAAAGGTTTGATTTTAAATGTATATTTATGCTGATAAAAAAAACTTCAAAAGACCTTTCACAGACAGCTTTTAAAATCTGCATTATATTTAACTTAACCATCAATGAAACTCAGGATGAGAATCAAACCAAAGATGAAAGGACCAGTGGTCGAAATTAACACAAGCCCGTTTGGTAAAAAATGTAATGCCAAGCAATAGTATAAGAATTCGGGCTTGTTCATCAAAAAGTCAAATTTCAATGGCAGAAGGGCTATCTAGAAGCTTGAATCTTGAATTCTCAAAAAAATGCATTGGTTTTGTTTACGGATGAGAGATTCATGCCCAAAACAGGGTAAGGGGCTTGGACCCATTTTCCAAAATGATTTATAAATTAAATTTATTACATAGTACTTTCGACTGTTCTTGATGCAAATGTGGGAGAAAAAACACTTAAAAACTGCATTTTTGTCTGAAGTTTAAAGCTCTCAATCCTGATTTCAGGAATAATCCCGGAAACAACTATTCAAATAGTGACATCCGAAATGCGCCGTCCGGAAAACATGCATATTTTGTAAAACCGTATGTTCAATATTACCTTGTACTCATACCATATTCTGATTATATGAATTATTCTCACCTGTCTGAACCTTTCATCGAAGTCTGAGACTTCACTCTAAACGGCTTTTTAAACATTATTTTGTGTAATATATTACTTGTTGTTGGTCTCCGTCTTGCCTTCAATTAGCCGCAATAACTTCCGGTAGGACTCGTTCATCAATAAATGTCAACAAATAAAGTCTCACAGGTAGAGATGAAACGATGATCGAGTATTGTCGAAAGTCGATTATTTGTGTCCGAGGTCGGCTATAATCGATTTCATTATTCCATAATCGATTATCGCTTATGTACGGCAAAGGAAAGTAATCGTGTTGTGTATGTACTGATTTTCTTTAAAAAGGGAAACGGTACGGACTTATACGGGGTTATACGGCAATTTATTCTCAATTATTTTAGAATTAAGTTATCTCCTAAAACATTTTACTAAATTATCAATTGTAACCTGGAATGTATGACAAAACAACATATAGAACATAGCTGATTGTAATATGTGTATTCATTTAAAGACATGTATGTACAAACCAATATAGTTTTGCATATAATTGTAATATATTCACTTGTTCCGTTTCGATTATATAATCGATTATTGATCGAAATGACTCGTCCGATTATTTTCGATGATCGATTATGACTTTGGTCCGATTTTCATTCCCTACTCATAGGTACATTTGTTTTAGTGACATCACATTGCGGAGTCAACTTGAAAATCGTTCTGTATTTTCGACGAAGGCACTTAATTCTTCAGCGGTAGTTTGTCTATGCTCTTCCCACTGGCACCGGATTTCCAAACTCAATCATTTTTTTTTTAAATTTCAAAAAAATCTTATAATTCCGAACTAAAAGTTATAATACCAAAATTTGTGAAAAGATATTGAAAAATATTTTTTTTTATAAATATGCACTTAGTTCTGTATAATATACTATACAGAACAAAGTGCATATTTATAAAAAAAAATATAAAGAATTACAAACATTTTAGTTTGTGTTTCCGGTCATGTGACCAATGCTGGAAAATCCCGTCTTACACCCCCTATGTAACGGGCCACTATTTTATTATTATTATTTTCGTTTGGTTTATGCCATTTCAATAAAGCGCAATCAGATATATAAATGTGCAAGACTTTTTATTAAAATTGAAAATAAATAATCGTATAAACACGATTTTTAGAGGAACTTCTTGACGTTAATAGTGATTTAAAACTACTGCGCTTAATGACGTCATTAATAAATGTAGCACGCGCTTTTTGGTGAAATGTACATAAGTACGTTTTCTACTCCAATTCTTCCACGAATTGATAAATTTAGATATGCAAGAAAAAATATCAATCATGTATTTCCGGTTCGGATCGAACAATCCGACCCTCGGGCACGCTGCATGGCCGGTAACGAGGCTTGCCCTCGGGTCGGATTTTTCGATCTGTACCGAAAACACATGATGACTGCCTTTAAAGCTTACTTTTACGTTTCTACAAGCGCTATATGACGTTGGTAAACGCCGTTGCCACCTACGACGATGTCCGAAACTTTGCTAAAGAAATAAGCAAGGATGGACACTCTTGGTTTTTTTAAATTGTATGCGTGTGGTGCATCTTGCTGTAATCTTCAGTATCGTAGTGTATTCATAAAGGTTGCTTATGATAACCGTACCGTAAAACGTTACATGAATCGTATTTATTTTAAAAAATCAGACATTTTGTTTTGACAGATGATTCTTTTTCTTTTTAGTATATGTATATAAGGGATATGAAATGATAGCTGCGCTCGGGTATATTTGTCATAGATACGTCCACGAGGTGTTTATCCGACTAAGACCACGTGAACTAAAGCGAGGAGGTTTGGTTTTTGTTCTTCAATCTAAAGACTCATAAAATCCAATTACCATTTAACTTTGTATACCGCAATGCGTATTTTGGTTTGACTCAATCACGAGATGGTTAGAGAATTGATGTTTACCGTATACACATTGCAAGGCAAGAATTTTACCCTTTTTGCCATAACTGGAATTGCTAGATCGAAAATCCGTTAAGAGCCCAAGGATGGCATGGTTTTGAAACGGGTGGTCGAAAAACTAGATTGAATATTATTTTCTGCGTTAATATAATTGATATTGAGTTCGACATGAAAAGCATCTGTAGTTTTCTTTTACATAAGATGGGTTCATGTTTTTATCTTATTAACGCTTTTACAAGTTTTTTAGATGTTGGAAAAAAGCTTAACCGAAAAAGTGATTTGGTATGGTCTTACATGCATATATGCACTTAAAGTTTGATTTGTAACATGTGGGAAAAGATGTAAAAAAAATCAGTATTATTAACTGATGTTTGTATGTAGAATTATCGCCATTGAACTAGTTACCAACGCTAGTGTCTGCTAATAAAGACAAGTAAAAAAATCTTAATTGAGAACAGGATCATGCACAAGTCAGTGTTTCTCGTAAATACTGTACAGTGGTTGGTGCAGTGGGTGGGGGGGTCTTTGGGAGACAAAGTTGACTTGATGTTTATACATCGGAAGATGCACCAAAGCCAGGGTTGAAAACGCCATCCTTAAACTTTCTGTATGCCTAGACTTTTTTACGCAATCATCAGGTTGTCTAAATATCCTATGAGTTCCAGCCAAGCACACCATGCCCCGACCCCTAGTAAGGCATTACGTACTCTTAAATAATAGTTTTGTCGTGAACGACTGAAGTAAGGTTCAGATAACTATACTTGTGTCATAATACTTTTCATTTTACACCTTTAGACGGAATTCACTACAATCAATTTGCAACTGGCGTTGGATCGTTTTTCATTGTTCTCTATCTTATATAGCCGCTGTTTACTGTATTAGGTTTCATTTAGACGAAACAGATACCAACTGATGAACGGTCAAACCATAAAACTTGAAAAAAAAAAGTGTCAAAAGTTATCATTATCAGCATATAAATAAATTAATACAATTCAGGAATGTGACCTCTACGAACTATAAGGTAAATCATGCTAATAGTAACATGTTTTTAAAATATATTCAATCATTATTATTACACCATGAAAAAGTTTTAAAAATAGGTGCCTGATAAATTTCAGATTATTTTTCTTGGCCTTTGAATACAGTTTCATTCTTAATTGTTCATCAAATGTGATCCATTTTGCCTCGAGGAAATCGTGTTTTTGGAGTTGTATACATACCTCTGATGGTACAACAATGAAATAGCGAATATCAATTGGTTGGATTAGAGTGAGCGTGGTCTAATCAGTGCCAGGACAGCAAATATCAGAACAAAATAGACGCTGGAAGGAGTATATTGTATTCAAACAAGTATTCTTGCCCCTGGACATGTGTACAATTAGGTTTGAGTGAACGGAGTCATATGCGGTCAACCTTGCATATACCTGTGTTAGCTATCCCTTGGTCAGTTGAAGCGGAAAAGCAAACAAAAGGAAATGCTTATAGTGGCTGCCATGAGGAAATATTTGTCTTTTTCCAGATATATTTTGGGTTGTGCTTAGATTTAATATTGTGTTGGATTATGCCGAACTGTTTCCATTGAGTTTGCGCTTTTCTTTCACTTGCTGGTTGTGAAACATATCGTTTAGAACATTGGATCATTCAAAAGGTACCAGCTAAACAGTTAAATAGCGAAATATTTACAAGAATGTCAACTTTATCTACCTTTTTCTGTGCTCTGTCCGGAAATATTAAAAATCAGTTTTATACAGTTGAAAGAGTCGCTGACATCTCTTCATTGACGCACACCCACGACGTATTAACCTTCGCCCCATGCAGCTGCCATGGAAACATCAACGAAAGGTAAGTTTAATTTTGCTCCTTTTATTCTTTTGTATATGAATAAGTTTAAACCCCAAACATCTCTTTGACATTTTATTTATGGCACTATCTGCACTATTAGGATCATTTCCCATAAAATATCAAGCTTAAACTGTTTTCTCTAAATAGGTAACTTTATATTTCAAAAGCTTATCATTTTGAACTACAAAAAATGGGGAAAAAATTAAGTACTTTTATGTTCATAATGAAATCAATAATTGTTTGAGAGACAAAAGTATTTGTATTAATAATTAAATAAAATATCAATTTCTAGAATTAAAATTATTGCAAACCGGCTTTTCTGTCGGTTTAAGAAAAACATCAAGAAAATTATTTTTTATTATATTATTTGTTTAAGTAAACTTTTTCATGAATAAGTGACTGCATTAGTTCAATGTTTCAGCACTTTCACCGTCTATGGTACCGGAATTGCCCAATCATTCAACCGGAAGCGATGGCCCTTGCAGTGGAGTTGGTAAGGTGACCAGCTGGCTATTGGCGACCACTCACTGATGATGACTGGGCTGTACCAGGTAAGCAGTGTATCGTCGATGAGGTTTAACAATCGTTTTAAATATTTACATAGAATTTGCACATTGTTTTATACATTTTTTGTATCTTGATCATTCACTTTGGTCTGTACGTTTGCATTGGTATCTTAAGAAATGCACTAAGTAGGTCACTTTGTATTTCATAGCCTTATGTACAATTAATTTCAATATATGGACAACATGTTTAAAGGTTCTTATTAAGTCAATTATTTTATTAAACATATCAATGCTTCTTCAAATGAAGGTAATTTTTTTCCAAATACACGAAAATTGAAAAGGCATTTTTCTGTTGGTTTTAGAAATCTTACAGTAAAAATACTAAAATGAGCCAGCATCCTTTCCCAAGATTTCTTAAACCGAACCCAGGTAGCAGAAAATGTTTATTTCATTTTCGTGTATGTTAAAATATAACATCTTTAAATAAAATATTTCTCATTGGAGGGGCTTCGTATGTATAAGTCTAAACGTGGTTTATTATAAACTGGCATTAAAGGCTCATGAAATGAGAGTGCAAAACAATATAAAACTGATTTAATTCATATGAAAGTATTTATTTAATGAACATAACTTAATTGGTTTCGAATGATATTTGTTTAAAACTAATTCACATGTTTAACAATTATTTAATTCATTATGAAACTGCCTTATTTATATACAAACTACTTATTGAAACAAGTTACTGCATCGTTTTTTATACAAATATCAATGTTACAGCGTCCACGGTATCTGAAGTGGCCAACCATCCAACCGGAAGAGATGGCCTTTGCAGTGGAGTTGGCGAAGAGGCGTAATGCGGCTACAGTTGCAGTCAGGTTTGCGTAAGGTTATGTGGACAACTTCATCAACAAAGATATGTATTATTTTGCTCACATTTTTGTATAAGTTCTTGTTTGCACCATTTGGCTCAGCATTGTTTTTTGTTATTAAACAATTCATATTGAAAGAATGCTTTCACTAAGTAGATCACTTTATATTTCATAGCCTTATGATGAATTAATTAAAATGTATCGGCATTTTTTTAAAGTTTCTTATTAAATCTATTATTTTATTAAACATATTAATGATTCTTCGAATGAAGGTTATTTTTTTCCAAATACACGAAAATTGAAAAGGCATTTTCTGTTGGTTTTAGAAATCCTACAGTGAAAATGCTAAAAGGTGCCAGCATCCTTTCCCAAGATTTCTTTAGCCGAACCCAGGTAGCAGAAAATGTTTATTTCATTTTCGTGTATGTCAAAATATAACATCTTTAAATTAAATGTTTCACACTGTGTGTGTGTGTGGGGGGGGGGAGGGGGCTTCATTTGTATAAGTTTAAACGTGGTTTATTATGAACTGGCATTAAAGGCTCATGAAATGAGAGTGCAAAACAATATAAAACTGATTTAATTCATATGAAAGTATTTGTTTAATGAACATAACTAATTGGTTTCGAATGATATTTGTTTAAAACTACTTTAATTCACATGTTTAACAATTGTTTAATTCATTATGATACTGCCTTATTTATATACAAACTACTTATTGAAATAAGTTACTGCATCGGTTTCTCATATAAATATCAATGTTACAGCGTCCACGGTACCTGAAGTGGCCAACCATCCAACCGGAAGAGATGCCATCTGCAGTGGAGTTGGCGAAGAGGCGTAATGCGGCTACAGTTGCAGTCAGGTTTGCGTAAGGTTATGTGGACAACTTCATCAACAAAGATATGTATTATTTTGCTCACCTTTTTGTATAAGATTTTGTTTGTACTATTTGGCTCAGCATTGTTGTTTTTTTAAATAATTCATCTTGAAAGAATGCTTTCACTAAGTAGGTTACTTTATATTTCATAGCCTTATGATGAATTAATTAAAATATATTGGCATTTTTTAAAGGTTCTTATTAAATCTATGATTTTATTAAACATATCAATGATTCTTCGAATGAAGGTGTTTTTTTTCCAAATACACGAAAATTGAAAAGGCATTTTCTGTTGGTTTTAGAAATCTTACAGTGAAAATGCTAAAAGGTGCCAGCATCCTTTCCCAAGATTTCTTTAACCGAACCCAGATAGCAGAAAATGTTTATTTCATTTTCGTGTATGTCAAAATATAACATCTTTAAATAAAATGTTTCACATTAAAGGGGCTTCATTTGTATAGGTATAAACGTGGTTTATTATAAACTGGCATTAAAGGCTCATGAAATGAGAGTGCAAAACAATATAAAACTGATTTTATTCATATGAATATATTTGTTTAATGAACATAACTTAATTCGTTTCCAATGATTTTTGTTTAAAACCACTTTAATTCACATGTTTAACAATTGTTTAATTCATTATGATACTGCCTTATTTTATATACAAACTACTTATTGAAATAAGTTACTGCATCGGTTTTTCATATAAATATCAATGTTGCAGCGTCCACGGTACCTGAAGTGGCCAACCATCCAACCGGAAGAGATGGCCTCTGCAGTGGAGTTGGCGAAGAGGCGTATTGCGGCTACAGTTGCAGTCAGGTTTGCGTAAGGTTATGTGGACAACTTCATCAACAAAGATATGTATTATTTTGCTCACATTTTTGTATAAGTTCTTGTTTGCACTATTTGGCTCAGTATTGTTTTTGTTTTTTAAACAATTCATCTTGAAAGAATGCTTTCAGAAAGTAGGTCACTTTATATTTCATAGCCTTATGTTGAATTAATTAAAATATATTGGCATTTTTAAAGGTTCTTAATAAATCTATTATTTTATTAAACATATCAATGATTCTTCGAATGAAGGTCATTTTTTTTCCAAATACACGAAAATTGAAAAGGCATTTTCTGTTGGTTTTAGAAATCTTACAGTGAAAATGCTAAAAGGTGCCAGCATCCTTTCCCAAGATTTCTTTAACCGAACCCAGATAGCAGAAAATGTTTATTTCATTTTCGTGTATGTCAAAATATAACATCTTTAAATAAAATGTTTCACATTAAAGGGGCTTCATTTGTATAGGTATAAACGTGGTTTATTATAAACTGGCATTAAAGGCTCATGAAATGAGAGTGCAAAACAATATAAAACTGATTTTATTCATATGAATATATTTGTTTAATGAACATAACTTAATTCGTTTCCAATGATTTTTGTTTAAAACCACTTTAATTCACATGTTTAACAATTGTTTAATTCATTATGATACTGCCTTATTTTATATATAAGCTACTTATTGAAATAAGTTACTGCATCGGTTTTTCATATAAATATCAATGTTACAGCGTCCACGGTACCTGAAGTGGCCAACCATCCAACCGGAAGAGACGGCCTCTGCAGTGGAGTTGGCGAAGAGGCGTATTGCGGCTACAGTTGCAGTCAGGTTTGCGTAAGGTTATGTGGACAACTTTATCAACAAAGATATGTATTATTTTGCTCACATTTTTGTATAAGGTCTTGTTTGCACTATTTGGCTCAGCAGTGTTATTGTTTTTAAACAATTCATCTTGAAAGAATGTTTTCACTAAGTAGGTCACTTTATATTTCATAGCCTTATGCTGAATTGATAATAATATATTGGGATTTTTTAAATGTTCTTATTAAATCTATTATTTTATTGAACATATCAATAATTCTTCGAACGAAGGTGTTTTTTTTTCCAAATACACGAAAATTGAAAAGGCATTTTCTGTTGGTTTTAGAAATCTTACAGTGAAAATGCTAAAAGGTGCCAGCATCCTTTCCCAAGATTTCTTTAACCGAACCCAGGTAGCAGAAAATGTTTATTTCATTTTCGTGTATGTCAAAATATAGCATCTTTAAATTAAATGTTTCACACTGTGTGTGTGGGGGGGGGGGGGGCTTCATTTGTATAAGTTTAAACGTGGTTTATTATAAACTGGCATTAAAGGCTCATGAAATGAGAGTGCAAAACAATATAAAACTGATTTAATTCATATGAAAGTATTTGTTTAATGAACATAACTTAATTGGTTTCGAATGATATTTGTTTAAAACTACTTTAATTCACATGTTTAACAATTGTTTAATTCATTATGATACTGCCTTATTTATATACAAACTACTTATTGAAATAAGTTACTGCATCGGTTTCTCATATAAATATCAATGTTACAGCGTCCACGGTACCTGAAGTTGCCAACCATCCAACCGGAAGAGATGGCCTTTGCAGTGGAGTTGACGAAGAGGCGTAATGCGGCTACAGTTGCTGTCAGGTTTGCGTAAGGTTATGTGGACAACTTCATCAACAAAGATATGTATTATTTTGCTCACTTTTTTGTAGAAGATTTTGTTTGCACTATTTGGCTCAGCATTGTTTGTTTTTTTAAACAATTCATCTTGAAAGAATGCTTTCACTAAGTAGGTCACTTTATATTTCATAGCCTTATGATGAATTAAATAAAATATATTGGCATTTTTTAAAGGTTCTTAATAAATCTATTATTTTATTAAACATATCAATGATTCTTCGAAAGAAGGTTATTTTTTTCCAAATACACGAAAATTGAAAAGGCAATTTCTGTTGGTTTTAGAAATCTTACAGTGAAAATGCTAAAAGGTGCCAGCATCCTTTCCCAAGATTTCTTTAACCGAACCCAGGTAGCAGAAAATGTTTATTTCATTTTCGTGTATGTCAAAATATAACATCTTTAAATAAAATGTTTCTCATTGGAGGGGCTTCATTTGTATAAGTCTAAACCTGGTTTAGTATAAACTGGAATTAAAGGCTCATGAAATGAGAGTGCAAAACAATATAAAACTGATTTTATTCATATGAATATATTTGTTTAATGAACATAACTTAATTGGTTTCGAACGATTTTTGTTTAAAACCACTTTAATTCACATGTTTAACAATTGTTTAATTCATTATGACACTGCCTTATTTTATATACAAACTACTTATTGAAATAAGTTACTGCATCGGTTTTTCATATAAATATCAATGTTGCAGCGTCCACGGTACCTGAAGTGGCCAACCATCCAACCGGAAGAGATGGCCTTTGCAGTGGAGTTGGCGAAGAGGCGTATTGCGGCTACAGTTGCAGTCAGGTTTGCGTAAGGTTATGTGGACAACTTCATCAACAAAGATATGTATTATTTTGCTCACATTTTTGTATAAGTTCTTGTTTGCACTATTTGGCTCAGTATTGTTTTTGTTTTTTAAACTATTCATCTTGAAAGAATGCTTTCAGAAAGTAGGTCACTTTATATTTCATAGCCTTATGTTGAATTAATTAAAATATATTGGCATTTTTAAAGGTTCTTAATAAATCTATTATTTTATTAAACATATCAATGATTCTTCGAATGAAGGTCATTTTTTTCCAAATACACTAAATTTGAAAAGGCATTTTCTGTTGGTTTTAGAAATCTTACAGTGAAAATGCTAAAAGGTGCCAGCATCCTTTCCCAAGATTTCTTTAACCGAACCCAGGTAGCAGAAAATGTTTATTTCATTTTCGTGTATGTCAAAATATAACATCTTTAAATAAAATGTTTCACATTAAAGGGGCTTCATTTGTATAGGTATAAACGTAGTTTATTATAGACTGGCATTAAAGGCTCATGAAATGAGAGTGCAAAACAATATAAAACTGATTTTATTCATATGAATATATTTGTTTAATGAACATAATTGGTTTCGAAGGATTTTTGTTTAAAACCACTTTAATTCACATGGTTAACAATTGTTTAATTCATTACTGCCTTTATCTATATATAAACTACTTATTGAAATAAGTTACTGCATCGGTTTTTCATATAAATATCAATGTTACAGCGTCCACGGTACGTGAAGTGGCCAACCATCCAACCGGAAGAGATGGCCTCTGCAGTGGAGTTGGCGAAGAGGCGTATTGCGGCTACAGTTGCAGTCAGGTTTGCGTAAGGTTATGTGGACAACTTCATCAACAAAGATATGTATTATTTTGCTCACATGTTTCTATAAGTTCTTGTTTGCACTATTTGGCTCAGCATTGTTATTGTTTTTAAACAATTCATCCTCAAAGAATGTTTTCACTAAGTAGGTCACTTTATATTTCATAGCCTTATGATGAATTGATAAAAATATATTGGGATTTTTTTAAAGTTTCTTATTAAATCTATTATTTTATTAAACATATCAATGATTCTTCGAATGAAGGTGTTTTTTTTCCAAATACACGAAAATTGAAAAGGCATTTTCTGTTGGTTTTAGAAATCTTACAGTGAAAATGCTAAAAGGTGCCAGCATCCTTTCCCAAGATTTCTTTAACCGAACCCAGGTAGCAGAAAATGTTTATTTCATTTTCTTGTATGTCAAAATATAACATCTTTAGATTAAATGTTTCACATTGTGTGTGTGTGTGAGGGGGGGGGGGGGGGCTTCATTTGTATAAGTTTAAACGTGGTTTATTATAAACTGGCATTAAAGGCTCATGAAATGAGAGTGCAAAACAATATAAAACTGATTTAATTCATATGAAAGTATTTGTTTAATGAACATAACTTAATTGGTTTCGAATGATATTTGTTTAAAACTACTTTAATTCACATGTTTAACAATTGTTTAATTCATTATGATACTGCCTTATTTATATACAAACTACTTATTGAAATAAGTTACTGCATCGGTTTCTCATATAAATATCAATGTTACAGCGTCCACGGTACCTGAAGTGGCCAACCATCCAACCGGAAGAGATGGCCTTTGCAGTGGAGTAGGCGAAGAGGCGTAATGCGGCTACAGTTGCAGTCAGGTTTGCGTAAGGTTATGTGGACAACTTCATCAACAAAGATATGTATTATTTTGCTCACATTTTTCTATAAGTTCTTGTTTGCACTATTTGGCTCAGTATTGTTATTGTTTTTAAACAATTCATCCTCAAAGAATGTTTTCACTAAGTAGGTCACTTTATATTTCATAGCCTTATGATGAATTGATAAAAATATATTGGGATTTTTTTAAAGTTTCTTATTAAATCTATTATTTTATTGAACATATCAATGATTCTTCGAATGAAGGTGTTTTTTTTCCAAATACACGAAAATTGAAAAGGCATTTTCTGTTGGTTTTAGAAATCTTACAGTGAAAATGCTAAAAGGTGCCAGCATCCTTTCCCAAGATTTCTTTAACCGAACCCAGGTAGCAGAAAATGTTTATTTCATTTTCTTGTATGTCAAAATATAACATCTTTAAATTAAATGTTTCACATTGTGTGTGTGTGGGGGGGGGGCTTCATTTGTATAAGTTTAAACGTGGTTTATTATAAACTGGCATTAAAGGCTCATGAAATGAGAGTGCAAAACAATATAAAACTGATTTAATTCATATGAAAGTATTTGTTTAATGAACATAACTTAATTGGTTTCGAATGATATTTGTTTAAAACTACTTTAATTCACATGTTTAACAATTGTTTAATTCATTATGATACTGCCTTATTTATATACAAACTACTTATTGAAATAAGTTACTGCATCGGTTTCTCATATAAATATCAATGTTACAGCGTCCACGGTACCTGAAGTGGCCAACCATCCAACCGGAAGAGATGGCCTTTGCAGTGGAGTAGGCGAAGAGGCGTAATGCGGCTACAGTTGCAGTCAGGTTTGCGTAAGGTTAAGTGGACAACTTCATCAACAAAGATATGTATTATTTTGCTCACTTTTTTGTAGAAGATTTTGTTTGCACTGTTTGGCTCAGCATTGTTTATTTTTAAACAATTCATCTTGAAACAATGCTTTCACTAAGTAGGTCACTTTATATTCCATAGCCTTATGATGAATTAATTAAAAAGTATTGGCATTTTTTTAAGGTTCTTTATAAATCTATTATTTTATTAAACATATCAATGATTCTTCGAATGAAGGTGTTTTTTTTCCAAATACACGAAAATTGAAAAGGCATTTTCTGTTGGTTTTAGAAATCTTACAGTGAAAATGCTAAAAGGTGCCAGCATCCTTTCCCAAGATTTCTTTAACCGAACCCAGGTAGCAGAAAATGTTTATTTCATTTTCGTGTATGTCAAAATATAACATCTTTAAATAAAATGTTTCACATTAAAGGGGCTTCATTTGTATAAGTCTAAACCTGGTTTAGTATAAACTGGCATTAAAGGCTCATGAAATGAGAGTGCAAAACAATATAAAACTGATTTTATTCATATGAATATATTTGTTTAATGAACATAACTTAATTGGTTTCGAATGATATTTGTTTAAAACACTTTAATTCATATGTTTAACAATTGTTTAATTAATTATGGTACTGCCTTATTTATATACAAACTACTTATTGAAATAAGTTACTGCATCGGTTTTTCATATAAATATCAATGTTACAGCGTCCACGGTACCTGAAGTGGCCAACCATCCAACCGGAAGAGATGGCCTTTGCAGTGGAAGAGGCGTAATGCGGCTACATTTGCAGAAAGGTTTGCGTAAGGTTATGTGGACAACTTCATCAACAAAGATATGTATTATTTTGCTCACTTTTTTGTAGAAGATTTTGTTTGCACTATTTGGCTCAACATTTTTGATTTTTTTAAACAATTCATATTGAAAGAATGCTTTCACTAAGTAGGTCACTTTATAATTCATAGCCTTATGATGAATTAATTAAAATGTATTGGCATTTTTTAAAGTTTCTTATTAAATCTATTATTTTATTAAACATATCAATGATTCTTCGAATAAATGTTGTTGGTTTTTTTCAAATACACGAAAATTGAAAAGGCATTTTCTGTTGGTTTTAGAAATCTTACAGTGAAAATGCTAAAAGGTGCCAGCATCCTTTCCCAAGATTGCTTTAACTTAACTCGAGTAGCAGGAAATGCCTATTTCATATTCTCGTGTTTATATATATTAATTTAATATTGCACATTGGAGGGGCTTAGTTTTATATTTGTTCATTAGCTCTTTAATTCATATGGTTATCATTTGTTTATTTGATGATGAAACTGGATTTAATTATATATTCAACGTTGTGGGAGGGGGGGTTAATATAAGTGACTGCGTTCGTTCAATGTTTCAGCCTGTGTCCCACCATCCGGTTTGGAATCGATGCTCCATGCTTTAAGCTTTGGATGACATATCACGTATAGTACTTGGTCCGGAGCAGGTGAGCATTGTGTATACAACTTAAGTTTGAAATAAATGATATAACAATGATTTGGTTATACATGGTCAATTGTAATAATGATGAAAAATACTTACAGTCACTGTACATGTGATACTTGTGTTATTGATTGTCAATTCGGTCTTGCAAAATGATCGTATTGTTTCTAGCTTGACCTTTCGAAGAATAAGGAGGGCTATACTTATCGTTTAAGCATTGTTGTCAGTGTTCATACTTTATAGCGTTGTTCAGAACCATCACACAATTAGATTACATACCTCCATATCATACTAAATACAAATTATGACCCCTGATAGACTATAGATTAACCTTGGGTTTATGTTTTGTATACCGTAACAGTGTTTACTTGTTAATTTTTAAGGGAAGTTGGGAATTTCACAAATAACTTTTATACTCTTTATTCAGTTGACTTGATACAACTGTTTACGGCCATCAAACAATAACGTTACATACCTCCATGTTATCGACTTAGAACTTTTGGGTTTTTACTAAGATATGAAATGACGTTCATTAAAATGGATTTCATTCTTAACAATTTTACACGGCCATCTAGCAATAAGATTACATAATTCCATATTATCATAAATATAAATTATAACCCTTAATCGACTTTATTTTTAATCATGATGATGATTTTAACTTAACCCTCACTAGACCCATAGGTGATTCAATATTTCAGTGTTCAGGGAACCGGAAGTGTCCCACCTTGCAACTCGAAGTGATACCTCTTGCAACCTGAACGATGCTCCATCAGTGGCATTTCCAATGGTTCGAATTGATCAAAACTTTGCCTTTTGATTTAATTTTCGAACTTAAATAAAGATAATATTTAATGAAAATATCATTCTAGTTCGTTCGAATGACATTCGTACAACAAAGATATAAACTTTAATTGATATTAAAGTAAACGATTAAAATTATAATGAAGATGGTTAAAACGATGATGGTGGTGCTGTTGGTGATGATGTTGATCTTGTGATGTTAAAGGATAATGATTTTGTCATCAAGATACCTTAACTTGATTGATAGTGTGTTGTTAAATACAATTTCAGCTCGAAGGCCGCACATACCTGTCTTCCATTAAGCACTTTTGGCCCTGTGTGACAACTTAGTGATGACACAATGGGTAACACCTCACAGATGACACAATGGCTTCATTGCTAAACTGGATCCGGCCTTTTCACGGGAAACACAATGGAAAATGAAATATTTAATACATTGACGCTCTATTTTGTGGGCCTTGTGCTGATCGATAAGACTTTTACATTTATGTGACAATCTTTTATTGATATGACACTATAATGGTTATGTTACATTCTTATACTGAAGTGACTGAAATATTTCATATATGTTGATTTGACATTCTTATGTTGACATGACATTCTAATGTTACGTGAATTCTTTTATTGATGTAACATTTCAATGTTTATTAGTATATTGATGTCACATTCTTATATGGATGTGACATTAAGGTGTTGATGTGACATTCTTATATGGATGTGACCTTCTCATATTGATGTGACATTCTTATATCGATGTGACGTTCTATTGTTGAGGGATCAAGCATACATTAATGTAACCTTGTAATTGCGATGTGACATTCTTCCATTGTCAGTTTAATAGTAAGTCATTGTGCGAGTTCATTAAGATATAGGTGTAAATTGTTATGTTGTCATTCAACTTCATGCTGTATACACCCTTTTTTGTTATTGTACAGTGTTTATATCAATTTATTCAGCAAATGAGACCCGACATAACAACTTAAAACTTAATTGGAATTGATAGTTGGCCGTTAGGAAGTTTAGGGCAGAACGAATGTCTAAACGCGTTATGAGCGCAAATGCGCGGGTCATTTGAGCGTGAAGGTCACGTGGTATTCGAGCTAGTGTAGTCGGTTATATTGGCGGGCAAATCAGTTCTAGTCTTGACTTCTAACAGCGAACATCGATTTCATTCAAATTCGAAAAAAAGGATGTTTGTATACATATGTTTGATATGTGTTTATACATGCATGCATGTCCGGATAGATACCGTAGTTCCTATATTCAGAGGAATGCATTAGGGGTTATCTGTTTTAGTTAAGCCCTACGTGCATCGCTACGGTAACACGTTTCATCCACCGGGTGTTTTTCGTGGGCGGCTGTCATTCCTATGAAGAATATATGATCAAATCTGTATCACCGTTAGTAAGCGTTAGGAGGCGCAATTAAGACTCTTTGAAAGTTTGTAATTATTTTTGACGACTGGTAGTATACAGGTTTGATCTGGGCATGTGCCGGAGGGCCCGGCAACATTGAGACAGAATGGAACAGTACGTTCGAGCTTTTCAGTGTTGTTGAAGTATTTAAGTAGAGAATTTGTTTTAAAAGAAAATTGTATGCGTTTGTGTGTGCCACACTGCTCCAACATGTGCCAAAATAAATATCATGCAAAGATGTGTTTGTCTTTTGTGCGGAGGGACGTAAAGACTATCTTTTACAGTATTGTATTGTATCAAACTATGTTGATATTTTTTAACTTAATAAATAATAAAATTATTTTTTTGTTATGTTTAATTCTTTGATGAACTAATATTTCAGTTTTTAGGAATACCAAGTAAAGGTATTGAATAAGGTCCAAATGTCAATTGGTTACCCTACAGGAAAGATGTTTGCGTGCAACCACTATCTAGCAAGGAAAATTACCTCGTTTTAAGAAAGCCGACATAGACCTTGTAGTGGCACTCTTATTAAAAATACACATGTATAACCATCATAAATTTTGACTGATCTTTAACTACTTAATGATACGTTTATGGAAACTATCAATTACTGATTGTAACCGTGCATTTAATAGGTGAACACGTCAAAAATGATTGGTGAGTGCTAAAAGATTAACTGTGATCCACTATCGTCTCATAAGGTAGAAAGACCGTTTCTTCTGCACCTTTCTTTCCAATTAAACTCGGTATCCATCATAAGAACTATTTTTTTCGACATTTATTCATCGTTTTTGGTATATTAAAATAATGGTATTTATTGTGGTAAATCTTATTTAGGAGTAAGAGGGCATCTTTAAAGTAACTGTGTCTACCAAAGCATTGAATAAAAAATATACAAGTAATTACACTTATCAACGTTCTACCCAATGCGAGAAGCGTGGACATATGGGTGACTTTAGACAGGGCATGAATCCTGACAGATTTTGAAATATTATAATCATAAGACGAAGAAAACATCATTTAAAGAATTCTCACTACGCCATTCTTGAAATTATTGATATGATTTTTAGCGAATCTACTTGAAGTATTTCCAATATCCCTAATATATGCAATCAGTCGAACGACCTTATAGAGCACTGTATAATCAGTGTTGAGTCATTTGGTTTACTTCTTTGGATATATTAGTGAACTCATTATATATATTCACCAAACTGTGCCTTACAGCCGTCAGAAGACACTTTCGATAGCTCTGCTGGGGGGTAGTCGTATAATCAATCAAACTGGCCAAGTAATACAAAAAAGACCTGCCAAAGCAACCTTTGGGAAGACATCATGTGTATTATCAATTGGCTCTCCGATACGGTGGCACAGAGGTGACATGTGTATGTGCGCGCGACAAACTAAGTAAGCTGAAGTATTTCGTGCGCACGAGTTACTAAGTACCTAAAATTCAAATCATCATGAACATCAACAGCAGCAGCATTTGTAATGACAACTTCAGCACTCATAACATCTCAATCAACACAAAAATGTAATAAAGCTTCTGTATTGATTGGATGTCACATCATTCAATTGTATTTATTACACTAATTTATGGTCAACATTGCCTTGGGTCTGTTTAGGTTTACCTGATCAAAGGGTATTTTTGTATGTGATCACTTACTTGTTCGTCTGGCGTGTTACTTCTCGAATCAAATTCGCTGAAAAGAGAAGACTGAAAAAAGTCAATATGTGTCTCTTCTTCCCCAGTTAAATGACCAGGTCCTGCTCTTCACGAAAAGGTAAATTTTCAACATTCTCCGGCGGAAAACAACAGAAACCAGGGAGCAGCCATGTTGGAAAGTATTCCTTTACACGTTCAATGACGTATGGATAGTGCTAACGAAGAAGCACATGCCACACGAGAGCGCGAGTTTAGTTGAATAACTTATTAATTACATGCAACATTAATTAATTGCCTGGTTTAATTGGTATTATACTATTAATGTCATAGTGTCACAATAGCCATTATTATTATTATTATTATTATTATTATTATTATTATTATTATTATTATTATTATTATTATTATTACGAAGACATTGCCATGTGCGTATTTGTGCTTTAAGTGTCTTAAATGACGTCGTACAGTATATATTAATACTGATATGTAACATAACATGTAGTTAATATAATACGTTTAAAGGTACTTAAAAGCAGAACCAAAAACAGTTATGACGAAAAACGCAGGGAACGAAATGACGTCGCGTGCGTCTTGGAGCGGTTCGGCACGGGCGGATATAACGATAAACATCTTGTATACTTGATCCCATTATACTATTGTGAAATGCGGGGTTGTGGGCGTTCCCATTATAATATTGCTATATGCGGAGCAGTGGGACATCCCTTTTTACTATTGTGATGTGAAGGGTAGTGGTCAATCCCATTATACTATTGCTGTACTTAGGTTAGTGACCAATCCCATTAAAGTACTGCTTTATTTAGACTGGTGGTTGACCACGTTATACTTTTGCTATATGTAGTTGAGTGGGCGATCCCATAATACTATTGATATATGTAGGGTATTGTTCAATCCATTTTGATATTGCTATATATAGGTGAGTGGGCGATCCTATTATATTAATGCTTTATGTAGGGTAGTGGACGATCCGATTTTACTATTGTGATATGTAGGGTAGTGCGCTATCCCATTATAAAATTGCAATATGTAGGGTCGTGGGCAATCCCATTTTACTATTATTATATGTTGGGTAGTGACGGACCTTATTATTCTATTGATATATGTAGGATAGTGGGCGATCCCATTATACTACTGCTATATGTAGGTTAGTGATGAAGCCCATTTTAATATTGCTATGTGTTGGGTAGTGACTGATCCCATTGTACTTTTGCTATATGTAGGGCAGTGGCCAACCCCAATATACTATTGCTATATGTAGGGCATTGGGCGATCCCATTATAATATTGATATATGTAGGGTAGTGGGTGATCCCATTATATTACTGATATATGTAGGGTAGTGACCAATTCCATTTTACTATTGCTATATGTAGGGTAGTGGGCGATTCCATTATACTATTGATATATGGATGGAAGTGGGCGATTCCATTTTACTATTGCTGTATGTAGGGTAGTGGAAAATCCCATTTTACTATTGCTTTAATTTATGTTGGTTAGTGACTGATCCCATTATACTATTGCTATATGTAGGGTAGTGGGCGATTCCATTATACTATTGATATATGGATGGAAGTGGGCGATTCCATTTTACTATTGCTGTATGTAGGGTAGTGGAAAATCCCATTTTACTATTGCTTTAATTTATGTTGGTTAGTGACTGATCCCATTATACTATTGCTATATGAAGGATAGTGGGCGATCCATTTATACTATTGCTATATGTATGGTGGTAGCCAATTCCATTTTACTATTGCTATATGCAGGGAAGTGTTTGATCCTAGTATACCATTACTATATGTAGGGTAGTGGCCAATTCCATTTTATGATTGTTATATGTAGGGTAGTGACTTATCCCATTTTATTATTGCTATATGTAGGAGAGTGGGCGATCCCATTATACTACTGATATATGAAGGGTAGTGGGCGATCCCATTATACTATTGATATATGTAGGGTAGTGACCAATCCCATTTTACTATTGCTATATGAAGAGTAGTGGCCAATCCTAGTATACCATTTCTATATGTGGGGTAGTAGTCAATCCCATTTTTATGATTGATATATGTAGGTTAATGGCCAATCCCATTTTATTATTGCTATATGAAGGGTAGTGGACAATCCCATTAATCTATTGCTATATGTAGGGTAGTGGCCAATTCAAGTATATATTTGCTATATGAAGGATAGTGGGCGATCCATTTATACTATTGTTATATGTATGGTGGTAGCCAATTCCATTTTACTATTGCTATATGTAGGGAAGTGTTCAATCCTAGTATACCATTACTATATGTAGGGTAGTGGCCAATTCCATTTTATGATTGTTATATGTAGGGTAGTGACTTATCCCATTTTATTATTGCTATATGTAGGATAGTGGGCGATCCTATTATACTACTGATATATGAAGGGTAGTGGGCGATCCCATTATACTATTGATATATGTAGGGTAGTGACCAATCCCTTTTTACTATTGCTATATGAAGGGTAGTGGCCAATCCTAGTATACAATTTCTATATGTGGGGTAGTGGCCAATCCCTTTTTTATGATTGATATATGTAGGTTAATGGCCAATCCCATTTTATTATTGCTATATGAAGGGTAGTGGCCAATCCCATTTTACTATTACTATATGTAGGTTAGTGGCCAATCCCATTTTATTATTGCTATATGTATGGTAGTGGCCAATTCCATTTTACTATTACTATATGTAGGTTAGTGGCCAATTCCAGTTTATTTTTGCTATATGTAGGGTAGTGGCCAATTCCATTTTACTATCGTATATGTAGTGTAGTAGATGATCCCATTATACTACTGATATATGTAGGATAGTGGGCGATCCTATAATACTACTGATATATGAAGGGTAGTGGGCGATCCCATTGTACTATTGCTATATGTAGGGTAGTGACCAATCCCATTTTACTATTGCTATATGTAGGGTAGTGGACAATCCCATTTTACTATTGCTATATGTAGGGTAGTGGACAATCCCATTTTACTATTGCTATATGTAGGGTAGTGGACAATCCCATTTTACTACTGCTATACGTTGGGTAGTGGGCGATCCCATTTTACTATTGCTGTAAGTAGTAAAGGGTCAATCCAATTATACTATTGCTATCTGTAGGTTACTGGTCAAACTCATTTTACTATTGCTATATGAAAGGAAGTGTTCAATCCTAGTATACCATTTCTATATGTAGGGTTGTGGCCAATCCCTTTTTTTTGATTGCTAAATGTAGGTTAGTGTCCAATCCCATTTTATTATTGCTATATGTAGGGTAGTGGCTAATCCAATTTTATTATTGCTATATGTAGGGTAGTGGTCAATCACATTATAATATTGCTATATGTAGGGAAGTGTTCAATCCTAGTATACCATTTCTATATGTAGGATTGTGGCCAATCCCTTTTTTCGATTGCTAAATGTAGGTTAATGGCCAATCCCATTTTATTATTGCTATATGAAGGGTAGTGGTCAATCCCATTTTATTATTGCTATATGTAGGGTGGTGGTCAATCCCATTTTACTATTGCTATATGTAGGTTAGTGGCCAATTCCATTTTACTATCGTATATGTAGTGTAGTGGATGATCCCATTATACTACTGATATATGTAAGATAGTGGGCGATCCCATTATACTATTGATATATGTAGGGTAGTGACCAATTCCATTTTACTATTGCTATATGTAGGGTAGTGGGTGATCCCATTATACTATTGCTATATGTAGGGTAGTGACCAATCCCATTTTACTATTGCTATATGTAGGGTAGTGGACAATCCCATTTTACTATTGCTATACGTTGGGTAGTGGGCGATCCCATTATAATATTGATATATGTAGGATAGTGGGCGATCCTATAATACTACTGATATATGAAGGGTAGTGGGCGATCCCATTATACTATTGCTATATGTAGGGTAGGGACCAATCCCATTTTACTATTGCTATATGTAGGGTAGTGGACAATCCCATTTTACTACTGCTATACGTTGGGTAGTGGGCGATCCCATTTTACTATTGCTATATGTAGGGTAGTGGTCAATCACATTATACTATTGCTATATGAAAGGAAGTGTTCAATCCTAGTATACCATTTCTATATGTAGGGTTGTGGCCAATCCCTTTTTTCGATTGCTAAATGTAGGTTAATGGACAATCCCATTTTATTATTGCTATATGAAGGGTAGTGGTCAATCCCATTTTACTATTGCTATATGTAGGGTGGTGGTCAATCCCATTTTACTATTGCTATATGTAGGTTAGTGGACAATCCCATTATATTATTGCTATATGTAGGTTAATGGACAATCCCATTTTATTATTGCTATATGAAGGGTAGTGGCCAATTCCAGTTTATTTTTGCTATATGTAGGGTAGTGGCCAATTCCATTTTACTATCGTATATGTAGTGTAGTGGATGATCCCATTATACTACTGATATATGTAGGGTAGTGGGCGATCCCATTATACTATTGATATATGTAGGGTAGTGACCAATTCCATTTTACTATTGCTATATGTAGGGTAGTGGGCGATCCCATTATACTATTGATATATCAAGGGTAGTGACCAATCCCATTTTACTATTGCTATATGAAGGGTAGTGGACAATCCCATTTTACTATTGCTATACGTTGGGTAGTGGGCGATCCCATTATAATATTGATATATGTAGAATAGTGGGCGATCCCATTATACTATTGATATATGAAGGGTAGTGGGCGATCCTATCTTACTATTGCTATATGTAGATTACTGGTCAAACTCATTTTAACATTGCTATATGTAGGGTAGTGGTCAATCACATTATACTGTTGATATATAAAGGGAAGTGTTCAATCCTAGTATACCATTTCTATACGCAGGGTTGTGGCCAGTCCTTTTTTTCGATTGGTAAATGTAGGTTACTGGCCAATCCCATTTTATTATTGCTATATGTAGGGTGGTGATCAATCCCATTAATCTATTGCTATATGTAGGGTAGTGGCCAATTCAAGTATATTATTGCTATATGTAGGTTAGTGGCCAATCCCATTTTATTATTGCTATATGAAGGTTAGTGGCCAATCCCATTTTTTTTTATTGCTATATGTAGGGTAGTGGCCAATCCCATGTTATTATTGCTATATGTAGGGTAGTGGCCAATTCCAGTTTATTTTTGCTATATATAGGGTAGTGGCCAATTCCATTTTATTATTGCTATTTATTGAGTACTGGTCAATCCCATTTATCTATTGCTATATGTAGGGTAGTGGGCAATCCCATTTTTCTATTCCTATATGTAGGGTAGTGGGCTATCCCATTAATCTATTGCTATATGTAGGGTAGTGGGCAATCCCATTTTACTATTGCTATAATTATGGTTGGTAGTGGTCAATCCCATTATTCTATTGATACTTGTAGGGTAGTGGCCAATTACATTTTTCCATTGCTATATATAGGGTAGTGGCCAATTCCATTTTATTATTGCTATTTATTGAGTACTGGTCAATCCCATTTATCTATTGCTATATGTAGGGTAGTGGGCAATCCCATTTTTCTATTCCTATATGTAGGGTAGTGGGCTATCCCATTAATCTATTGCTATATGTAGGGTATTGGGCAATCCCATTTTACAATTGCTATAATTATGTTTGGTAGTGGTCAATCCCATTATTCTATTGATACTTGTAGGGTAGTGGCCAATTACATTTTTCCATTGCTATATGTATGGTAGTGGGCGACCCAATTTTACTATTGTTATATGTAAGGTAGTGGACGATCCAATTTTACTATTATGATATGAAGGGTTGTGGTCAATTCCTTTTTTCTATTGCTATATGTAGGATAGTGGTCAATCCCATTAATCTATTGCTTTATGTAGGGTAGTGGGCAATCCCATTTTACTATTGCTATAATTATATTTGGTTGTGGTCAATCCCATTAATCTATTGATACTTGTAGGGTAGTGGCCAATTACATTTTTCCATTGTTTTATGTATGGTAGTGGACGATCCAATTTTACTTTTATGATATGAAGGATTGTGGTCAATTCCATTTTTCTATTGCTATATGTAGGGAAGTGCCAATTACATTTTTCGATTGCAATATGCAGGGTAGTGGATGATCCAATTTTACTATTATGATGTGTAGGGTAGTGGTCAATTCCATTTAACTATTCCTATATGTAGGGTAATGGGCGATCCCATTATACTATTGCTATATGTAGGGTAGTGGCCAATTCCAGTTTATTTTTGCTATATGTAGGGTAGTGGCCAATTCCATTTTACTATTGTTATTTGTAGGGTAGTGGATTATCCCATTATACTACTGATATATGTAGGGTAGTGGGCGATCCCATTATACTATTGATATATGTAGGGTAGTGACTTATTCCATTTTACTATTGCTTTATGTAGGGTAGTGGGCGATCCCATTATACTATTGATATATGTTGGGTATTGACCAATTCCATTTTACTTTTGCTATATGTAGGGAAGTGGGCGATCCCATTATGCTATTGATATATGTAGGGTAGTGGGCGACCTCATTATGCTATTGATATATGAAGGGTAGTGGGCGATCCCATTTTAATATTGTTATATGTATGGTAAGTGGTCAATCCCATTATACTATTGCTATATGTAGGGAAGTGTTCAATCCTAGTATACCATTTCTATATGTATGGTTGTGGCCAATCCCTTTTTTTATTATTGCTATATGTAGGGTAGTGGCCAATCCCATTTTATTATTGCTATATGTAGGGTAGTGGCCAATCCCATTTTATTATTGCTATATGTAGGGTAGTGGCCAATTCAAGTTTATTATTGCTATATGTAGGGTAGTGGACAATCCCATTATATTATTGCTATATGTAGGGTAGTGGACAATCCCATTATATTATTGCTATATGTAGGGTAGTGGCCAATTCCAGTTTATTTTTGCTATATGTAGGGTAGTGGCCAATTCCATTTTATTATTGCTATCTATTGAGTAGTGGTCAATCCCATTAATCTATTGCTATATGTAGGGTAGTGGGCAATCCCATTTTTCTATTGCTATATGTAGGGTAGTGGGCAATCCCATTAATCTATTGCTTTATGTAGGGTAGTGGGCAATCCCATTTTACTATTGCTATAATTATGTTTGGTAGTGGTCAATGCCATTAATCTATTGATACTTGTAGGGTAGTGGCCAATTACATTTGTCCATTGTTTTATGTATGGTAGTGGACGACCCAGTTTTTCGATTGCAATATGCAGGGTAGTGGATGATCCAATTTTACTATTATGATATGTAGGGTAGAGGTCAATTCCATTTAACTATTGCTATATGTAGGGTAGTGGGCGATCCCATTATACTATTGCTATATGTAGGGTAGTGGGGAATTCCATTTTATTATTGCTATATGTAGGCTGGCGGTCAATCCCATTAATCTATTGCTATATGAGGGGTAGTGGCCAATTCAAGTATATTATTGCTATATGAAGGATCGTGGCCAATTCCATTTTACTATTGGTATATGTCGGGTAGTGGATGATCCCATTATACTACTGATATATGTAGGGTAGTGGGCGATCCCATTATATTACCGATATATGTAGGGAAGTGACCAATTCCATTTTACTATTGCTATATGTAGGGTAGTGAGCGATCCCATTATACTATTGATATATGTTTTGTAGTGACCAATTCCATTTTACTATTGCTATATGTAGGGTAGTGGGCGATCCCATTATACTATTGATATCTGTAGGGTAGTGGGCGATGCCATTATACTATTGATATATGTAGGGTAGTGGGCGATCCCATTATACTATTGATATATGACGGGTAGTGGGCGATCCCATTTTACTATTGCTTTATGTAGAATAGTGGTCAATCACATTATACTATTGCAATATGTAGGTTACAGGTCAAACTTATTTTACCATGGCTATTTGTAGGGTAGTGGTCAATCACATTATACTATTGCTATATGTAGGGAAGTGTTCAGTCCTAGTATACCATTTATAGATGTAGGGTTGTGGCAAATCCTTTTTTTCGATTGCTATATGTAAGTTAGTGGCCATTCTCATTTTATTATTGCTATATGTAGGATGGTGGTCAATCACATTTTATTTTTGCTATATGTAGGGTAGTGTTCAATCCTAGTATACCATTTCTATATGTAGGGTAGTGGCCAATTCCATTTTATTATTGCTATATGTAGGGTAGTGGCCAATCCCATTATATTATTGCTATATGTAGGTTAGTGGATAATCCCATTTTATTATTGCTATATGTAGGGTAGTGGACAATCCCATTATATTGTTGCTATATGTAGGGTAGTGGCCAATTCAAGTATATTATTGCTATATGTAGGGTAGTGGCCAATTCCAGTTTATTTTTGCTATATGTAGGGTAGTGGCCAATTCAAGTATATCATTGCTATATGTAGGGTAGTGGGCAATCCCATTAATCTATTGCTATATGTAGGGTAGTGGCCAATTCCAGTTTATTTTTGCTATATGTAGGGTAGTGGCCAATTCCAGTTTATTTTTGCTATATGTTGGGTAGTGGCCAATTCAAGTATATCATTGCTATATGTAGGGTAGTGGGCAATCCCATTAATCTATTGCTATATGTAGGGTAGTGGACAATCCCATTATATTATTGCTATATGTAGGGTAGTGGCCAATTCAAGTATATTATTGCTATATGTAAGGAAGTGGCCAATTCCAGTTTATTTTTGCTATATGTAGGGTAGTGGTCAATTCCACTTTATTTTTGTTATATGTAGGGTAGTGGCCAATTCAAGTTTATTATTGCTATATGTAGGGTAGTGGCCAATTCAAGTTTATTATTGCTATATGTAAGGAAGTGGCCAATTCCAGTTTATTTTTGCTATATGTAGGGTAGTGGTCAATTCCACTTTATTTTTGTTATATGTAGGGTAGTGGCCAATTCAAGTTTATTATTGCTATATGTAGGGTAGTGGACAATCCCATTATATTATTGCTATATGTAGGGTAGTGGCCAATTCAAGTATATTATTGCTATATGTAAGGAAGTGGCCAATTCCAGTTTATTTTTGCTATATGTAGGGTAGTGGACAATCCCATTATATTATTGCTATATGTAGGGTAGTGGCCAATTCAAGTATATTATTGCTATATGTAGGGCAGTGGCCAATTCCATTATATTATTGCTATATGTAGGGTAGTGGCCATTCCCATTTTATTATTGCTATGTGTAAGTTAGTGGCCATTCCCATTTTATTATTGCTATATGTAGGGTGGTGTTCAATCCTAGTATACCGTTTCTATATGTAGGGTAGTGGCCAATTCCATTTTATTATTGCTATATGTAGGGTAGTGGACAATCCCATTATATTATTGCTATATGTAGGGTAGTGGCCAATTCAAGTATATTATTGCTATATGTAGGGTAGTGGCCATTCCCATTTTATTATTGCTATGTGTAAGTTAGTGGCCATTCCCATTTTATTATTGCTATATGTAGGGTGGTGTTCAATCCTAGTATACCGTTTCTATATGTAGGGTAGTGGCCAATTCCATTTTATTATTGCTATATGTAGGGTTGTGGACAATCCCATTATATTATTGCTATATGTAGGGTAGTGAACAATCCCATTATATTATTGCTATATGTAGGGTAGTGGCCAATTCTAGTATATTATTGCTATATGTAAGGAAGTGGCCAATTCAAGTATATAATTGTTACATGTAGGGTAGTGGCCAATTCCAGTTTATTTTTGCTATATGTAGGGTAGTGGCCAATTCAAGTATATAATTGTTATATGTAGGGTAGTGGCCAATTCAAGTTTATTTTTGCTATATGTAGGGTAGTGGACAATTCAAGTATATTATTGCTATATGTAGGGTAGTAGCCATTTCCAGTTTATTTTTGCTATATGTAGGGTAGTGGCCAATTCAAGTATATTATTGCTATATGTAGGGTAGTGGCCAATTCAAGTATATTATTGCTATATGTAGGGTAGTGGCCAATTCAAGTATATTATTGCTATATGTAGGGTAGTAGCCATTTCCAGTTTATTTTTGCTATATGTAGGGTAGTGGCCAATTCAAGTTTATTATTGCTATATGTAGGGTAGTGGACAATCCCATTATATTATTGCTATATGTAGGGTAGTGGACAATTCAAGTATATTATTGCTATATGTAGGGTAGTGGCCAATTCCGGTTTATTATTGCTATATGTAGGGTGGTGTTCAATCCTAGTATACCGTTTCTATATGTAGGGTAGTGGCCAATTCCATTTTATTATTGCTATATGTAGGGTTGTGGACAATCCCATTATATTATTGCTATATGTAGGGTAGTGAACAATCCCATTATATTATTGCTATATGTAGGGTAGTGGCCAATTCTAGTATATTATTGCTATATGTAAGGAAGTGGCCAATTCAAGTATATAATTGTTATATGTAGGGTAGTGGCCAATTCCAGTTTATTTTTGCTATATGTAGGGTAGTGGCCAATTCAAGTATATAATTGTTATATGTAGGGTAGTGGCCAATTCAAGTTTATTTTTGCTATATGTAGGGTAGTGGACAATTCAAGTATATTATTGCTATATGTAGGGTAGTGGCCAATTCAAGTATATTATTGCTATATGTAGGGTAGTGGCCAATTCAAGTATATTATTGCTATATGTAGGGTAGTGGCCAATTCAAGTATATTATTGCTATATGTAGGGTAGTGGCCAATTCAAGTATATTATTGCTATATGTAGGGTAGTGGCCAATTCAAGTATATTATTGCTATATGTAGGGTAGTAGCCATTTCCAGTTTATTTTTGCTATATGTAGGGTAGTGGCCAATTCCTGTTTATTTTTGCTATATGTAGGGTAGTGGACAATCCCATTATATTATTGCTATATGTAGGGTAGTGGACAATCCCATTATATTATTGCTATATGTAGGGTAGTGGCCAATTCCTGTTTATTATTGCTATATGTAGGGTTGTGGACAATCCCATTATATTATTGCTATATGTAGGGTAGTGGACAATCCCATTATATTATTGTTATATGTAGGGTAGTGGCCAATTCCTGTTTATTTTTGCTATATGTAGGGTAGTGGCCAATTCCATTTTATTATTGCTATTTATTGAGTAGTGTTCAATCCCATTTATCTATCGCTATATGTAGGGTAGTGGGCAATCCCATTTTTCTATTGCTATATGTATGGTAGTGGGCAATCCCATTTTTCTATTGCTATATGTATGGTAGTGGGCAATCCCATTAATCTATTGCTATATGTAGGGTATTGGGCAATCCCATTTTACAATTGCTATAATTATGTTTGGTAGTGGTCAATCCCATTATTCTATTGATACTTGTAGGGTAGTGGCCAATTACATTTTTCCATTGCTATATGTATGGTAGTGGGCGACCCAATTTTACTATTGTTATATGTAAGGTAGTGGACGATCCAATTTTACTATTGCTATATGTAGGGTAGTGCCAATTACATTTTTTATTGCAATATGCAGGGTAGTCGATGATCCAATTTTACTATTATGATATGTAGGGTAGTGGTCAATTCCATTTAACTATTGCTATATGTAGGGTAGTGGGCAATTCCATTTAACTATTGCTATATGAAGGGTAGTGGTCAATACCATTTTACTATTGCTATATGTAGGGTAAAGTTCAATCCCAATTTACTATTGCAATAAGCCAATATGTAGGGTAAAATTGATTCCAAGTGAATTTTAAGCATTATGAAGTGTAAATTTAATCCCATTATACTCTTGCTTTAGTGTTTTTTTCTGAATCGTATTCTTGAATATTTGAGTTTCAGTTTGATAGACATATACCCCTTCTATTGCAACTTGCATATCTAGATTTAATTTATTGATTTTTCTTTCTTATTTCATGTTTGGAGAAACCCAGTCAAGTATAGAAATACGTCTGAAATCAGCTAAGATTAAAGGGACAATGTATGAAGACATTAGCAACAATATGTTTATCTTTCTAAATGACACTTGAAGAAAATGCAAAATTGGTTCTCCCAAACTTACATTTCTAACAATAGATACTGTAATGTTTCTATTATAGCAGAGAATACATGCATTTATCAAAGATAAAAAATCAATGAGACATATATATATTTATATATTTTATTTCTCTTAATGTATGCATTGCTTGACAATAATGACAATAAGGTTAAAAGGAATTGTGCATTGAAAACATTCATCCTAGAGCAGCAATTCTCTTAGTTAAAACATCTGACATAGAATACATAAGTACATAAAACATCCATTTTGTACTTTTAAAATCTTAGGATTAAAACAGCACTGCCAAAAACAGTTGTAACAGTCAGGATGAAACCAACAAGCATATAGTACAATCAATATTTCAAATCTTTCATTCTAATCGGTTAGCTGGAAAGGTCATACTTGGTTAATTTGAATTTCCAACTTAAAACATTAATTTTATATTTGCAATCACCTAGCATTTTAAATGTTTTGAATAAAATCATTTGATAGAAACTTTATAAGCTCTGCTGTCATTTTTAATCCACTTCAATAATATATCATGTATATAAAACCAATTTTTTGTTATTGCAATCTTAAGCTTGATAAATTTGCTGATAAAAATATGTTTAAAAACTGATCTAGTATTCAACCAAATTTCATGATCGTACGATATTTTGTTGTACATTCATTGATAAAATGGCCCCTTCTTGATATAAAAACATGACAATTTAACATTACAGTGCACTTGCTTATATATTTATGCATTGATTGTTGAGCAAAAAAGTTATGTTAAATATTCACTGATGCATTACACTTATGTTTTACACAATTCTGGCCAAAACACTCACATAATATTCATACACTCAATTCACTACTAAATCATAAAGCAGAGACTTTTTTTTTTCTAAAAAAAAATATAAATCCCAATTCCAGTAAGTGATAATGTCTATGTGAAAGTTAAGCTATTCGTTGTTCTTGTTTCAAACATGTGAAGGTCAAAGGTTGCCTTCATGTAAAGGTCAAGGTCAAATGTGAGAGCACATCATGCAGCATATGTGGGGTTCACATGCCATTATCAAGGGGTCAACTGGCTCAGCCTCATTTCAAATCTAATTTCTAACAAGTTGTGTTTGTTGATTTCTTCATTTTAAATGTAATACCTGGAACTTAACTGATACTTATCCCAAATCTTCATATATGTATTTATATTTTACTAATACAAGGTCACATTCCATCTTGGAAATATTGTTAATGTTTTAAACTCATGGTTACAGAACATTCATATTTCTCAGTTAAATGTTCTAAGTTTAAGTCATTTAATAAGGTTTTTTAATTACAACTAAAATCAAAATCAAATAGTTAAAAAAAATATAAGGACATTAAAAGCACAAATAACTAATAAATAAATGAAGAAAAATAACAAAATCAACTTGAAAAAACCGGAAACAAACTAAGGCTTCATCACTCAGCTGAAAATGCAAGGCGTGAATTCGTTGAGGAATAATTCACAAAACTGCAAGAAGATAAACTCTCTATTAAACTAATGATATATTTATTTTAAGCCTTAAAACATTGTTTTAAGGCAACATATGATTTAAATGGAATGTTATTAATCTATTTCTCAAAATTTTCTGAAGTGATCAAAAAAATAGCATTATATTGTGGTTAAGCATAATACTTATAATAGACATCGACCAAACTTTTAATACCATAATCTGACCAGTCCTTCATAAATGTCCACATAATTATAATTAAAAACTAAAAACCGCAGTATAATCATAGGCATTTATTCCTATGCTCCAGCAATCTTTAGTAACAGTTTTGTGTGATTATTTTCAAGAAAACACACCAGCTCCCCTTGACTCTCAGTGCCTCCCAGCAAAAGGTGACCTTACTTCCGGCAACATAATTGTACTTATAAATACATGCAGGAAAAAACAAAATACTTCAAAATAAAATAATAATTGTCTATATCAATGCATATCTATGGTTTATGGTAAGCTGTAAACTAACGTTATATATTTATAATTATAAAAATGATGTAATCTGCAGAAAACAAGAGGTGTTTTTTTTTACGCTACAAATATGAATGTATGTGAGTTAATTTTTTCTCATGAATTGAACTCAGTGGTTGAAATTAGAACAAGCCCGCAAGCCCTGCACAGGTAAAATGTCAAACGGGTTTTCTCAAATTCTGAATCTTATATAGCAGGGCTTGTTAAAAAAATTGATGCCAAGCAATAGTATAAGAATTCAGGCTAGTTTATCCAAAAATCTTATTTTGATGGCTAAGTAACAATTTGACATACTTTGGCGATATAAAATTTAAAGGAACAGGAATGACACAGAATTGTACATTGCCTTTGAAATTAAATCATAAAAATGTTATGACATGAAAATAATTGAAACACAAAATTAATTATTAAAATACTGATTAAAATACTAAATTATTGCGTATAATATTTCTGAAATTACCCAGTCATGTAAAAATATATCAGATCTAATACAACATAAATAAATATTCTTAAATAATCTGAAGTTTTACTAGGAATAAAATTATGCTATTAAAAATGATGCTTATACCAACACAAAACACAACATTAATGTTATACACAAAAAAATGTCGTCCAACCAGACAATTTAAGGGCAAGTCAGCATTTACTGTAGTAACAAACCAATTAGACAACACTGGATCATTAAATTACATAAACAGAACAGAATCTATGTGCTTTGCACCATATTTAATAAAAAAATAATTATTTTTTTTAGCAAGAAAAAAGGGGCATTTGTAACAGATAGATGTAATAACTGAGAAAAAAACATTTATGCAAAATGTTAAGAAAATTAACATGAACAATTCTTAATAAATCATTTGGACGTTTTCTAACTCTACAAAATCGCTCTAGTGTAACCTATTCAGTTAATTTTCATGTTATGACAAGAAACTGGCATATAAAAACATACAGCTTTACAATTAAACAATTGTTAACTTTAACATTTTACACACAACTATTTCACAGACAAATAAATTGGAAAGTGAAAAATAATCTTATACAAAGTCGGAATTGCATTGCTTTGCGGGTTTCTAGTTAGTTGCAAACACACGATGTAAAGTCCACCACACAGATATTCCTTCATCTGTTGATATTCATTGCCATGGTAACAGCAAGTCATGCACAACAGAGGGCGCTGAAGGAATTAAGGGGCAGAGAAATTACCGTGTGATTGCCATGGTAACAAAATTACAAAAGTGAAAAATGAGGGCTGAGAGCAAGACTACCATAACTACTTGTATATTTATGTGAAGTTATAGTAGTTTTGCACCAAGCCCATGAAAATTGAATTTTATGAGTATTATGAAACATGAAAATGAAATGATTTTGGAAACTTTATGAAATAAAATAAAACATCAATTCAGCACCATTGTTGAAAGCAAATTAAACTGTTCATATACATAAAAGTGTACTTTTGTATAATAACATTCTGATTTACACATAAAATGCCTATGTCAAATACAGCCTTTCTTACATGAAATAAAACATAGTGAAATGAAACAAACCTAAGTTGAGTGTTTAACTTCAGATGAGATTCAAAATTAATTAAAGTTTGTGCAATACGTGTTCTGAATAACTTACAAAAATATAAAATCAAAATATGTCGTGGAAGACATATATATGTCAAATTTGATAGTTATAACATTTAATTTATCTATGTACAAGGGATATTGTTATTAATACCGTATTTGTATTAAAAAAAAACTTAAAAATCAAATCAGTAAAATTTAAGAATGAGCACTATTTTCTATGTGGCATTGGTAAAACTATGAAAAAAAAGAAGTTAAAACTCAAATATCATTGATTTCTTTTCTCTGCTGGAATAATCGGAAATATCACATCGATTTTTTTTATTGAATCATATGATATATGAACTTGATAATGAGGATGATGTATCGATAAATATCAAACTGTCACATTATCAAACTAAAACGGGCCTCACAGATAACCTAGCCAGGTAATCATAAAACAACTAGGAATAAATTTTCAACTTTGTCAAAAAAAATCACTTTTACGAAATTAAGAAAATTGTAATAGGTTATAAATGTAAAATTTTCAAAAAACAAGTAGATCTCACTCTAATAAATCTATTCATATCAATATTCTTTGTTGTAGAATTAATTCAATTGAAACTAATCCTTGTTAAAAACAGGCAAATTCTACTTAAGTTAAAATTTACACGAAGTTGCTTCCTCGTGAATATGACCCAGTACTTGATTAAAATATGAATATGGAATATAAAATCTGAGAAAAGCAGAAGAGATACTTTGAATGTTAACTGCATCATTGAGTTTCATTCTTCAGTAAAAAAAATCCTATAATAGTGTCACTCACATAAGGTGATTTAACAAACATGTATATTCATAATTTTTTTTAATTTGTAATAATTTAGATCATGATGATATTTTGACACTCATTGCTGCTAAATCATTTGTGGGGCTTATAAATAATTCTGTTAAAATCTTTTGAACGAAATTATAATTAGAGGCAAAACAATCTTCAGTCCTTGAAACTGGATCAAGCTCTGCAGAGAGCACGTTTTTTTTTTTTTTTTTTTTTTTTTTTGGGGGGGGGGGGGTATAAATTGTGTACTGTGCTCCTTTGAAAGAGTTTTGAAATTGTTAGAGGAAGTTATTTTAAGGATAATCTTGATACACTAGTTTTCTGTAAAATAAAGTTTAAGCATGCAAAATAAAGTTTAAGGAAGTAAAACTGGCTATTTGAATGGAATAATAATTTGAGTAAAGATGACATTGATCAAGCCTATTTCAAAAGGGTGCTAGGTCAGAAAAGGCTCTTTTGCTGCACATTGAGTTAGCCTGAATGGGCACTTGCAAAGGTCAATGTTCAATTCTTATTGTGTATGTGAAAATCAATGCTAACAGTTTCTTATCAATACATTAGCTGTTATCTTTACCTTAGTGTCAAAATTATGTATATTTATCTATTATTTTAATACTAATTTCAGAAAAATGACTCTGTTAAATAAAAGGGCCCAACAGGGCGTAGTACAAAGGCAGCAGGTTCCTGGAAAAGGGCAGAAGGGTGCCCTACCCTGCTATTTAGGCCTAGCTGGAGCAATGAGATGATAATTTATTTTTACCATAAAATACACATTTTGAAAAACAAAATGATCGTAATCATGGGCTCAAACACAGGCCCCAATTTCTCGAAACTTCTTAAGCTTAACAGGCTTAAGTAGCTTATTTCAATTAGCCAAAATACATCCTTAAATTGAATTTTGATAAATGAAAAATGGTTTATTGTGATAATCATATTGATAATTCCTATCTAAAGCATAAAAATTCTTAAAGCAGTTAATATTATGCAATTTATTGAACACCAAAAATAGTGAGCTTAGCTTAATCCTGTTATAAGGGACTTAAGAAGTTTCGAGAAATCGGGGCCAGGCCTTACAAGCATAGACAATGTGACATATTAACATGTATCAAAACATTTCTATACCTCAGCATTAAATAAATAATGAGACACAATGATATGAAGCATGGTTCATCAGATTTGAAAGTTTGTTGCGGCAGAATCAAAATAAATATCACACTGTTTGTTTCACGTACAACTCTTCGACTAAGCCGCCCCATTTCAGTTTAAAGTTTCGTCCCCTCCAAGTAATGATCGGGTCCCAGTGTGATTGTAGCATGAGAAGTGGGTAGCTTATCTCGTTCAAACACCAGCAAACAAGGTAGTCCACTTTGGAAAATGGAATGCTCCCTTTCTGTGAAAATATGAGAAAATGGTGTAAGAAACATTGCATGAATGAGTACAATACGTAAATTTATATTGAAACCATTTTCATAACTCACAGAGGAATTTTTCAAAATTTGTTCGAATTAAGTCATGTTGACAAATCAAGATACAAGAATCTTTATTTAAAGTCGGGTATATGATTACAAGAAACATAAGCTCAAAGACATATCAAAACATAACAATGCGCTGGTGACCTGGGAATAATTCTATAAACACCATGATCACCGAATGATACTCATTTGAACATATCTTGTGTTAAGAATTATTCAGCTTTTAATATAATTATTTTAAATGATGACATTTCATTATCATTACAATAGATTTTGTACAATGCACATGAAAATAATAAAAAAAATATTTCCAAACATGTGTGAATTATCAATCTAAAACCATATACGCCTGAGGTATCAATGAATATGTTTAAACTTCAGTTTTTCTTAATTATTCTATCTGTTAGCTAAAATGGTAAATTAAATGAAGGCTCATTTTTCCCTTTCAAATTTTCAAATAAATTGTGACAGCAGAAGCATACATTTAAATGAAATATGAACCTTAAATAATGCACAGTTGATTAATAGTATTTTCTCTTCCAGACAGTTGAGAAATTACATACAGATTGTAAAGTGTGGGGTTTACCATTTTTCATGAATTTGAGAATGTATTTTTTTCCAAGCAGCTGCATTCTTCACCAGTGTAAATATTTTGCATACGATCAGCTTAACACATACAAAGGATGTCCATTAAATATTTATAAATGTATGCTAAGTGGCCCAAGTTCATTTTTTTCAAATCAAATTCATGAAAAAAGGCAATATTTGATAACAGTTTTGTAAAAAGAGCACATTAAAATGTGTAAAGGTTTGCTTTCTATAAGGCTCATATTTTATCAGATCATAGATTTCAAGCACAATATTATAAGTTACAGGGTTAGTAGGTGACCCGATAAGGGATTTATGGGGCAAAGGAAACCATAGCAGGTGAGGGCGAATCTCGACCCCGAATATAGTTTCCTGCGCCCTGAATATCCCATATCGGGTCACCTACTAACCCTGTAACATATATATCACGCTGACAACCTGTTTACATGTTTAAATGTTTCATTTATTCATCGAATATTTATGCGAATGGGAAAATAGACGCCATTTTGTTACGATATAAATATGGTGACCCAATAGGGAAAAATATGGGGGTCACCGCGTGACCAATCCTTGACCAATGGCGCTGCGGCATTTATGTTGGAGGCGTGATAAATATTTTTTTTTTTTTTTTTTTTTTCAATTTTGTGAGGCTGAAAATAAGTGTTCGAGAACCTAACTCTTTCCTACAACTTTAAATTATTCTCTTTACTTTTTTCCCATTTTGCAACTTACCTCTAGTACGGTCAACATTGTGTAATCTAGGAGAAACCAGATGAGTATATGAACAAGAAGATAGGAAAGCGGGCTTATATCGAACAGAAAACTGACAGCCCAGGCGTTGAGCAACCCAAGGTTAATACACAGTGAAATGGGCTCCCAAAACATGGAAGTCCCGGGCACCATCGCTGTACGTAGCTTCATCCACCTGCAATGGAATGCAATTATAAGGTTTAGTTTATATTTATAGTGATTATAATAATTTCAGTTTAACCTTATTTATTTTACAACAATTGTGAAACAAGTAATTACAATATTATATTAATCTCTCATGTAGGCACAATGTTACGCGAGAGTGGTCTTGTTTTTTGGGCGAAACTGGAGTACCGGGAGGAAACCCACTTGTCCAGCTTGGTGACCACAAACCAAACACACAGGCCCCCTAGGCCTTAACCACTGCGCTAAACGGACAATTTGAATGAGTAATATATATCATATGGCTCAAAAAAAAAAAAAAGGCGCCCAGCATGTTTCCCAAGGGCAAATCTCATTTAGTTACTAGAAATTTATTGATTAGCTGCTTTTTTCATGTGCCCTTGTTTTGTCTAGATTTCTTTAATTAGTCAATGGGCAAATGTAATCAATAGATTTAAAAATAAGTTAATCAACAAAGAAGTCTATTTGGGCCTCACGAAATGTGCCTCAATTTTGACCATGTTACTTACACAGCTAACAGCGAATATGTAATACTATATACTGTTGAAATAGAAGAAGACCAATTTCATTGAAATATCCCTTTAAGACCAGCATTCTCACAGATAAACCGATTGGACAACTTTTTCATTTTTTGTCTCAGAATCAGCTTATTTTGGCACCAATGCTTTCAATTCAGTCATAAAAGATAACTCACAATAGAACAGATCTCAACTGTTTGGAAAACTGCCGGAAATTTTAGTAACGCTTTTAGTCATAAATATCAAATTTCGAGAGTCAATATTAAAAACTGAATTATAATAGGGTTATTTGTAATGAGTTTTGGTCCTGGGAGGTTGTATTCGACTCAAGTGGATTTTTGCAGATTCGGATTTCATGAGGCGCAAGCCGAGTGAAATCATTATCTGCAAAAATCCAGGAGAGTCGAATACGACATTCCGGATCAAAACGCAGGACTAATAGCCCTTTTATTATATACGTTACAGGTTCTAAGATCACTTAAAAGCCACATTTTTTCATTATAAATGTCATTTAACGATGCATTATTTTGTTTTATGATGTCATTTTAACCTTGCGCAACAATACTTGTTATGACGGGACGTCACATGAGTGGAATATTGCCGTATTGCACTGGAGTGGATACGAACTACCGTAGTTTGCGATATGAATTGCGTGTGGACTTATGATGGGTATATCATAAGATCTTTTATCAGTGGTCTTATATTGCCATTTCTCAGATATTTACGCAAAATTTAGCTCATTGAGACATTCCATGAAAATTAAGGAGTTGTCAAAACGATCGCTCTGTGACAGTGCAGCTTTAAGGCATGCATTTCCGTTAAGGCATTCTACAATGTTTATATATGGTAAAGCAAACTTTTGAAGCGTTTACCTGCAGAGGCGTTGGTGTAAGTGTGGTATTGAGTATGAGCCAGAGTTTTGCTGCGCTACACGAGAACACACCTTCGTACGCCAGCCCCTGAAATTGAAAAAAATTGAACAATGTTAAGCAACCTTGATTTTGTAATTAATCATTCATTTTTTAAATCTAGAATCAGCAGTAAAGCATATTTCAACTGATTAAATCATTATCTGCGCCTGTACTTTGAAACTTGAAGACTTGATTCAAGAACTTCATGACAATGGTACCGGTAATTAATTTCTAATATACATTTCATAACATAATAATCCAGTCGGATCAAATAACTGCTGTGACTGAAAGCATTCAATTTGTGCTGTTACTTGATGAATAACACAAATGATTTTAATACTTATGTTACCTAAATAATCAACATTATGAGTACAAACATACCTATCTAAAAAGGCTTGTGCAATAAAAAAATCCTCAGCGAGGTATTGTCCAAACTCGTGCAATCCTCCGGCCTCTTCCAAGATAGGTTTACGCATCAAACAGGACATCCCGACGGCACAATTGATGCCCAGAACGTTCGCACTCAGGTACATCTTCGCATGCTGAGTTCCAAAATAAACCTGTAAAGAAAGTCAATATTTTGTTTACTAGTTATAAAATCGTGACAGGTATTTCATTAAACTGAATTAGCATCTAATTATGTTTCACATATCATGATATGAAACACAAAATCATGATAATCATAATTAGAGTTTAAATAACTGCAAGGTACTCAAATAATATTGTGGTGTTGTTTGACACACTTTGGCATTAACTAATTGTAGGGAACGCACGTAAACAATGGCAGGACATATCTTGAGCCGTTAATGCCGAGAAGTACTAAAATCTTCTATATTAAGAGAGATGTACTCTCTTACTCCCAAATAAGATGAACCACAATCAATACAATTGTTTTTCTTTATTGAAAAGGATGAATATATATCGAAAACAATCGTTCCTATGATATCTGGTTCAATTTTAAAAAAGGCGCAGAAAACACGTTATTTCTACCTTATGATATGATTCTTGATCACTGTAAATCTTTTGGGACCCACCAGTCATTCAATATTTGTGCGCTTTCAGCTATTAAATACATGGTTACGATCTTGTTATCAGTTATTACTATTTTCGTTAAATGAATTATTTAGTAAGTTAAGTTAAAGGACTTTATGATTCAAAGTTTATGTTTGCTACAGATGTGAATGTATTGATTTTAAATATGAGTGTCACATTAAACTTATTAATTACAATTCTTGCATTTAGTCAACATTTTATAATTCTAACATACATTTTGAAACAAGTAATGATGCATGCTTTATCATATGGATTATTCCATATCCGGACATCCAATCTAATGAAAGTAGACACCTTATAAAGAGGACCCAGTCTTCACTTTTATTAACATTTCCCTCAGGATAAAGGCCACGCTTTAAATAACATTTCCATTTCTAATTAACAGTTCTCAATATAATTCGTACACGAACATTACTCGCGTACATTCTGGTAAAAGCAGCATGCAAATGTCAGCATGACAATGGCAAACAACAGTCCATATAATATCAATAAACTCGATCTAAGAAAAATATTCATACTTTAATTGAGTGCTTGATGGTGTTTCTTTAACGCCATAAATATTTAATGACATCATTGTCCACAATACAACTGATGAGGAACTGGGTCCGAGAACCTAAACACTAACATTAGATCCCGATATTTTTTACTAAATGTGTTTTTAAGTTCATTAATGTTGAATATGTGACATCAGGCATTCCGACAGGGTCTGTCAATAAATTAAGGCTAATTTAGGGCTATTCTGAACCAATTTTACGCTAAAAAAGGATGACTAAATTCTAGAAAATTACAGCCATTCCAGGAACCATTTACATCTGATTGGTCAGGCAAAACCAGCACACACATTATATTTGAGGTCTTAGTATGCCAACTGTAGCTAACTGTAGTCTGAAATTGTGCATTCAGATGTAATTTATGCTATTTCTAATGTGCCTTAATTGACAGGAAATATGAACATTACGAAATTCACAAAACTGTTTTCACAGGCTTTTTAACTATTATACACATTTCAGGAAATTTATCAAAACTTCAAAAATTAATACTTTTCCAGGAATTTTAAGACTTTGGGAAACCTATGTCATTAACTGCAATGAAAACTAGAAATGTGTCCATAGGACACGGATGCCCCCACTTCGATTTTTTGTCACAGAAAATAAGCCATAATGATTATTCAGGATAATCTGCACATATAGGATAAGTTGAGTTGAGTTGGGTTTTACGGCATCGCAAGACTGTATAGGTTATATGGCGCCATTCAGGCAGGAAAAAACTTGTTGGATCCACATTGGACACATACTTTTCAAGAATTAGATTGGAAACATATATTTTTGAAGTATTTTTGGCAAAAAAGGGCCGTAACTCCTAAATGACTAAAGCGATTTCCATGACTATCGAACTTGATCAAGATATTATGGTCACAAACATGTGTTTAAAGTTTGGTGAGGATTGGAGAAACGGTTTTCAAGAATCAGATCGGAAACAATCTTCGGGACGTACGTACGTACAGACAGACGTACGTACGGACAAGGGCAACCCTATATGCCGCCACTTTGTGGGGGCATAATGAGCGGAAAAAGGCAATGCAATTTAGCCGTTACAAAGTAACTTCCCTCAGTCAACCTTGGGCACATTAATCGACACCCAGGGAATTCACTGATGCAGCAAATCTGATTCCATAGGAGACTTGCATTTTGTAATTACTGCGCATCCCTTGGACACCAAAAATAACTTTCATCAAGTGTAACCAATAAATATTAGGAATTCAACTTCAAATGGTTGTTGTTAACTATGTGGGTCAAAGGACCCCCGATGTTCGGGAAGACTGCTTTTTAAGGCAGCAAAATAATCACCTTTTCTTAGTAACACATATGTATCCTGTCACTGTTAACATGTGTTCCAAGTTTCATATGAATATTTAAAGGTGGTTGAGTTAAAGCACACTTTTGTTTTGACGCAGGCATAATTTAAGAAGCTAAATTCAGTGGAAAACTCCTTTAATACACTTAATCATTACACTTCATGGTCGTTACAAGTTGAAACAAATAGATATACATTTTTAAGGCTCTCTAAATGTAAATTGGGTGATTTATAAGCATTACAAATCAAGAATCAATTAATTCAACACCAAGTAGAAGAACTTTATTCAAAATCTTGTATAAGAACTTAAAGCTGTGTATATTATAATTTTGATTGATGATAAAGTACTATGATCAGTTAAATTCTAAATTGAATTATATTACAGTTTTATTTTCATCAAATGCAAATTGTTCACAATCATGAAATCATGCATGCATTTATTTCTGTACATTATAACGCATCTCATGTTTTATTTTTTATTGTTGTATATACTTTGTATGCTGGTTTCAAATGCTTAACATTTAAATCCTACCTCTGGAGGAAATAAAGAACTTATAAACAGACAAGACTTAGTAGGGAACTTGAAAACTATTAAAATACAAGATGAAAGAATATTTTGCATTGCATTATTTTTATTTACTTAGGATTTGTGAAAAAGTTGGTGGGAGCTGCTTAAGAGGGTAAATGCAGTTTAAACCATTAATCAAATATGCACCCATTAATTTTCTTCTTGGCATCTAACGCAAAGAAATGACAGATTTTAGCTTTAGTGCAATCAGCTTATGGAATAAAGTGCGAAAAATTATAGCATGCACGAGCAATGTGCCATCATTCAACAGTAATAAATGCGCTAAGGATTTGTAATAGCAATGTGCCATCATTCACCTATAATTCGCTAAGGATTTGTAACAGCCAACATTAATCATGGAATTATGAATTTCACTTCGGAGAGAAGTTTCCATGCAACTCAATACCGAAAATATTTAAGCCCTTTTTTAGGCCTAATACATCATTTTATTTTCCAACAAATAATATGTTTCTGATCAGAGGGCTGCAGAATCCGAAATAAAGATTTATGGGAAGTGTCCATTAATATGCAGCATTTATCAATAAATATCATGGAAGCTCGAATGTAAGAAAGAAATTGTTTTGCAAATCCGAAAAATATAGGGAACGATGTTCAATGTCTTTACAATTGAAAGGAATAGAAAACGGTATTCACTGAACTTAAAATTCATCCATTGATATTCAAGTTTTTATGGAAGATTTTAAACATTTTATTGCATGATTGCTTTTTGTATACAGAAGACAGTGGTAAAATATATTTTAGATTCATTGAAAGACTTCTTTAGGTCATACCAAATTGTGTATGTTAAGTGGCCGCGGACGGATAGGTTTTCCCAATGGAAAAAAATCAACAATGGTTTTTTTATCAACAATCTTGCTGAAAATTCTTAATTTCCTTTTATTATAATTGGACTACACAACACAAGTGTAATGCACCAGTCAATTGTGACCAAGGCCCCCCCAGGTCCGGGGAATAGCATGGACTTTGACTTTCGGTCCAGCCAACCCCGGGTAAAACTGATGGTCAAATCCCTGCCAAATGCCCCCGCACCCAAGGGATCCTAGATAAGGCCCATTCCCTACTATATTCTACGCGAAGACAAAACCACCACATTCATCCGGAACTGCGGGGTCACCTGAAAGGTAAAAAACACGGCCTTTTCCCCGGCTATCCCCGGTATACCCCCTGACCTTGGGGGGGGGGGGCTGTGGTTACAATTGACTGGTGCATAATCAGCATGATTCATACTTTGTATTATCGTTCTTGGTATTTGATATCAGAAAATGATGCATTCTGTGTGATTCCAATGATAAACACACTTACATACTAGTTTTATTTGACCTCGTAATCATTTTGCAGTGGAAATCTAACAATTGAGAATAGTCCAAAATGAACTACGGAGGATCTGTTCTCTATATTCTACATAGGATGTCACTCATTTAGCATTCGTTTTTTCTCCGGGGTTTGTTTGTTTTTCAGGATTGCTAGATAGGTGATGATAAACATACAAACAATTTTGTATGGCCTAAAGTCAAAATGACGAACACACTAGAATCAATGATACAACCTAAAATAATGTTTAAACTCACAAACCTTTTCATATGTAGATGCGAGACCTTTTCGCGTGCATGTATATGGCATCTGGTGAACAAGCCCAACATTTGGTGTCATGTATACTGCCATGTCAACTAACGTGTCCTCATCCACTGAAAAATACAATAGTGAATGTCACAGTCAGTTGGAAATGTCGCTGATGTATACCGCAAAATGATCCAATGCCCTATAAATAGACAGACAAGCATTAGTAGACCTATAAAAGTAAATATGGTCATTATCATTTGATCCGCTCCGAGATGCACCATGCGAAGAGGGCACAATTATAAAGTCTAGCCAACAGAGCCTCAACAACCAGAAGTGTCGTCCTAGAAAGAGCAGTCTTTCAAATTTTCACCGTCGTGGGACCACTCTCGATGTCATTCATTGCCAATCTCACAATATTTTGGCTTTAAAATTATTACTATTTTTAGAGTTGCTTCTGGTAAATAATAGTAAGTTGACCAATAGAAAAGAAGCAGGAAAGGTTAAGCCCTCATTCGGAACTACTCGGCAATTTTCAAACGAAAGAACCTCAGATGTAGTGTTCAAAGTGTATTTTAATTGTATTACAGAGTTTAAATTGATTGCCAGTAAAGTGTATTATCGCATAAATAATTAAGATTCCCAAGAGTAAAGTCATGAAGTTAAACTGCTAAATTGAAACTACAACGCGATCCATTTGCAGTGCAGTTAAATATAAAAAATTCTGACATCCATATACATCCGTGGCTGTTTTCGCTGGAAAATGGCCGAGGTGCTCCGAATGCGATCCTCATTAGGCAAAAAAAAATAAAAAATTGTTTGTTTAGGGTAACCTTCCCAAAATTTCTAGGAAGGGTAGGTAGGGATTTTTTATTATTTTTTTTTACATTACATTACTGTCATTGCCTGACTTTGTTTTATCATATTAACAATAATTCTGATTAAAATCTGCATTTATCCGCCCTTCGTAACTCTCTATTCGCTAACGAATATTTTTTTTGCTCAGAAACGGAAAAAAATCGTTAGGGTCGGCGCATTTTTATAGGTCGGGTCGGGTTACCCTTAACAGACGTATTTTTTTTTAGGCCTTATGCAACAACGGAAATAAAAAAACATCTCCTCATGAGACAGTTAAGTCACGGCGGTGTACCAAGGGCACTCTTGGAACTAACGGTTTCAGAGGATTTGTACTTAGGGGCAATCTAGAGCTTACAGCTATAAGCTATGCAGAGTTGACAATACTATAATTACATCATCTATAGTCGAATAATCTACAAGCTGTTTCTATATGGTAATCTTAAATTAATCATTACTTGAAGTGAATTTGTTTGGAGACGTGACCTTTATCAAAGAGATTAATACTTGGATTTCTTACTTGGGTTTTTTTCACAGAAATAATTGAGTGTCAGCAAAAAATTAAAAGAGGTAGAGGCTTTCTAAGACTCATTTCGGGAAATATTTGGCACTTATTGAGAAAAAGTTCAACAAACTGAAAATGGATTAATTCTATTAGAGCAATTCGGAAAAGTTTTAAGAGTACGTAGCACTCCAAAATATTCCAGAACATTTGTTAATAATGCTTTGGAAACCTTTTGCAGAATATCAAAGAAGAGATCTGAAATGTCTTTATTTGTACAGAAATATAATAACAAAACATAGAAAGATGGGGCTGAATCACCAACAGTGAATCGTTTTTACTCTCTGGACAATCCGTAGAATTTCTAACCGTAATTTTAGAAATGTTATTACCTCAGACATGCAAACTTTCCATACATATAAGGCTTATTGCATATTAGCATTGCGTCTTTGCATCCCAAAAAACATTATCCTATAAAGCATTTTGGCACTGCCGTCAATTGTAAAACCAAATTAAGAGAAATTTGCATGTGCACAAGCTATACATACACTGAGGACTTGAGTCTTTGCCTGTCACATTTGATTTCTCAGAAAATACTGAATCAGCCCACACAAAATGAGTATTTTCTCAATCTTAAGAACTAAGAGGATTTGTTAAAGAAACTATTGGAATGATATAAAAAGTTTACACCCACCCACACAAGTATCAAATACACTCTTAATTTTCTACCCAAATCTTGCATAACAAAATATAGAAAACAAATTTGAGTCTCTGAGTGCTAACCAAATAACAAATATCAAGGTAACTGCATACTGCGCGATGTGTTCCTGGAGACACTATGCCTCTTTAAAATCCCCTAAATACATGCAGCATATCAGAGGGAGGGTAAAGTCTCTTAAAGCCTTTAAGGCCAGTGATTGTAGTTATAAATGAAAGAGCAACATAGAAACTCTATGAAATATGCCTAATATTCCTTATGGAATGGTCCCTAACAATGACGAAAATCATTGCCTTGTATTCCATACTGAATGCAAACAATGGCGGCATATTCATAACAATGCCAATTTCTTTCAAGCAAGGCCATTAGAAATACAGATTTTGTTTTTCCACCTTGGAAGAAAGAAATAGGGGTTTTCCACCAGTATTTTTTGTTTGTCCAACTTGTACTTTATAGTGAAGGTTATAAGTTCATTTTGAAACAAAGTATTCTTTTCTGTTAGTTTTTGGCATGAAATTTGGCTAGGCGATGCACTCTGTCCATACCAAATTCAGTTTCATGCACAAACAAAATCATTGTTTAAAACGAATTTTTTTTTATTTGATTTCATATTCTTATCAAAACCTTTGAGGTTTTTACTGCTTATTGTTATTAAATATGTTTCCGACAGTCAGAATTTCACACCTTCATTGCATGGGTGAAAGTTTGAATTTTTCAAAATACTGAAAATAGGGTGTTTACATAGGGAAATGCCATTTTTACAATACATTATATGGGATAAATATTTTCCAAAATACTGAATTCAGTATCAATACTGAAAACTTTCAACCATGTCATTGTAAAAACAAACTAATTGGTATGGCCTTACTCAGAAGCTTGAGAATCGGTTCTCTGGTGCAGAAATGTTCTTTTTCCTGGGACATCCTGTTCACTTATTGATACAACCAATCAATAACACACACACACTGGATATTTTGACTATTTTGCTCCTGCAATTCCCCTGGCATAATTACTCAGAGAGAGAAAATTTCTAAGCAAAATTGGGCATGCGCATAATTAAAAAGGCATCAGTCTTCAGTAGAGTAATCATCAAAGTCATTGAGTCTGATTACATCATTGTAACAAAAAAGATCAGAAGACTGATTATATAAATGAGCCCTGACTTGCTTCCAGTTTAATTGTTCTTATAAAAATATACAAGGGATGTTTGTCAAACATTATGCTCCCCTGAGCGCCATGTTGGCAGAAATATTTAATGAAATATGCATGGATAAAAATGCCAGCTGATTTGACCTGATGACCTCAAAATCAAAAGGTCATCTATTGATCACGTCCAACCTCAACGTCAAGTTTGGAGACCATTAGTGCAGCCATTGTCAAGTTACCACTTGGACAAGCATTTTGCATTCAGGGACACAGTGACTTTAACCCTTGAGTCAATGACCTCAAAATCAATAGGGGTAATATACTTGCATGCCCAACCTCCAAGTAAAGTTTGGGGACCATAAGTCCAGGCAAGCTTCGGTCTACCGGCATAAGAATGAGTAACATCACTGTTATCAATCGATCCATTTGCTTGAAGTTTTATCTTGTTGTATGAGTGCGCATTCTATCCTAGGAAATTTTATTCTACCTAAAAGATATCGGTTTGCGCCTCTTTGTGATGCTCATCAGATCATTGTGAGAATTTTGCTGTCATTCCATCAAATAATAACCTACCCACATCTACCATTTTATGGTTCAGTTGAATGCCCAAAGAGGGAATAGATATTCAATTAAGGCTTGGCTTATTATTTCACTCCACTGCAAAAATTGACTGTTTAGATGTTACAAGAAAACAGCCTGGCCTAATCTAATAGCTTCAATTTTGACAAGACCCATTGTATTCAGTTGGACAGCTTAACACCACAAACATGAGGGAAAAACAAAGACCTTCAATTTTGAACAAGAGCTTGAATATGAATTACACATTTGTTAATCAGCTTTTATTTCCCCATAAAGCAGGACTTAGCATTTAAGAAATAAAACTTGAATAAATTGAATATTGAACTTCCATGTACAAAAGTTTGAATATCAATGACAAATTAGCATGACTGAACGCAGACACAGACGTTCCCTGAAGGCAACAATGCTTAAATATAATGCGGCGTTCACACAGTGCCGATTATGGCTCCTGTTTGAGATCAGACAGCGCTACGACACGAAAAGCGAAAAAGTCAGATTACTATCCTCAATGATCTGAAATGTCCTATCATTGTCTGAACGCAGTCGTATATGTTCGTAACAGAGTCCTACGGATCGGGAATGGTCCGGAGAGGTCGGCCAAGCACTCCCGACAATTAGGTGCGTCCCGTAACATTTGGGAAACTCAGCCGATTTTGTCTAGTCGGATTACAATCGTGACTATGTCGTGACAGATTCGGTCGTTTTTTACAATGACAAAGATGCAAATCGGATCAGAATCGGATTTAGAACGGGATAATCGGGACGCCTCCTGAACAATATGTTGTCGTGATTAAATAAATGTTTTTACAAATTTTAATAAAAGTTTAAATTTCCAGCCACGAATCACAGGATCTTGATCAGACTTTTGACACATTTTAATCGGGAATGGTCCTATCAAGGACGGCAGTAAAAATCCTGAATGTGTGACTTAGGCTTAAACCAAATTGAAACTATTGGAATTGTCATTTGTTTTTCACTTGATCGGTAAAACTAATTTGTATTTTCAAGAGGAAAATAATAAGCTTACATATTCCTTGTAGAAATATATGATCCAATTGTCTCTCAGATGTGCAAAAGCGTACAGGAAAGAGGTTTTTTTGATAAATGAAGCTGGGAAAAGATGACATTAATGGGAATATATCTATAAATTCCCACCACCTATCTGAGCTAGACAGACATGTCCAGACAAACAGACAAGATGTGTGTGGGATTTTCAGACAGTTTATGTGGCTGAAAAGCACCCATGAGTGGTTTCATTATTCCATTTATTAAGTCACAAAATGTCAAAGTTTGTTTTAAAGTCAAGATAATTTTTTAATGGTCACACAATTTAAAAGTTCTTTTAAAGGTATAATCAAAGTTCATAAATTTATGTCAATTGCCGTAATATCTATATAAACCTAAACCGTGCGGGGTTCTGTAATAAAACAGAAATTATACATATTCATAAACTTAGCACTGAAGTAATACAATAGATCCATTCCTGACATTTATTTCTCAAACTATAGTCTTCTTTTTATTTCTTATATAACAAAGAGCCCTTCAATCCGACTTTTTCCAGTATAATTTCAGATGTCTAATTCCTACTGTAAATAGATTACATTCTCTGGTACAGTAAAGCCTTGGTCACAAGGGTTCATATGAAAAAAGTTATATAAGAGCACATTAGATCGGTAACTTAAGTGTTCGTGAAATATTACACCACCTAAAAGATCTTTTCTTGGCATTCTCAGGCAAGTGAAATGCTGTCATTCAATTAAATAACCCATCCTACCATTTGACGGTTCAGTTGAATGCCCAAAGAGGGAATAGATATTCAATTTAGGCTTATTATTTACTCATTATTTTCACTCCCACTGCAAAAATGACTGGTTACATGTTACAAGAAAGGCCGCCAGGGTTCATCTTAGCTTCAATTTGACATGGACATCTTATTTTTAACCACATGAGAGAAAAAAAAGAGGAGTTCACTTCAACTTCAACAATAAAGAGCTAGAAAATATTTCGAAAATGGCTATAACACTTAATCTAATACAGCCAATGAAATTGCAGATAGGAAATCATTAAGTACTTTTAAGGCTTAATCATTTGAATTTCTACTCCACTGTGTTGAGAGGTCCGACCACTGCCACTCATCTGATAACACAATCCCTGCGTCAGAGTTTGCGTATGTGCAACAATATGTCAAAAAAATTTTTTTATCTAATGAGGCTGTGTTCTATTAGTCAGTAAGATGACCTGAATTAAATCTAAATGATAAAGAAGGGCATGTTCGCTTTCTCACTCTGCCCATTCTTAATCATTAAGATTCTTATTCATGTCATCTAACTAGTACAAAATTTTCACATTTGCATCTGCTATCATTTCTCATCTAAAGCAGGACTTATAGCATTTACAAAAACTTGAAACAGTTGAAATTTTGAACTTCGATGTACAAGAGAATGAAAATTGATGACCACATAAGCATGACAATGTAGACAAAGGCTTTTCCTGAAATGACGAATGACGCTATATGCACATGCATTAGTTCATACTCAACTTTCTCACACACTTTTCATAAACTTGTTTTAAATTGATCACTGTCCATCATTTTTAAAGATATTTTATGTTGATAGATCACAGTCTGTGCATTAATGGGAATATTTCCAAACTCCCACCACCTATCTGAGCTAGACAAACAAGTCAGAGACAGAAGGATAATAAAGATGTGTGTGGGGTTTTCAGACAGTTTTTGTCAAAGTTCATTTTATTAAAAGTCAAATATAAGTTTAAATTGTCACAGAATTTCAAGGTTCATTTCAAGGTATACTAAAAGTTCATAGTTTTATGTCAATTGCCTTTAATACCCATATAAACCTTAAACCATACTATTATGACGTGAATGTGCCCTACTTTCCTTAATAAGCAGTTCTCAATAAGTTTTGGTTGAACAGTCTCAAATATAGCAAAGTAACTGTCCAGCTACTGCTTATTCTACTGAAAATTCACTTATTTTCCCCCAAATTTGAAACGGCCAATTTGCCTGTTAGACTGACTATATCGTTGGGCAGCCGGTTTTTATCAAGATATAAATAAAACCAACTTTAAAGTCTACATTTAAGATTACTTTGTACCAACTACATACAACCTCAACATTTTTTACAGCACTTTTTCAGATGACTAATTCCTACACAGTGATTAGATTACAATATATTGTAAGTGCACTTGCTTCTTATCAAGATGTCCTGGGATGATATTCGCCTAGTGGCATATGACCTTAGTTCATGGTCTACCAAGCTGAACATACTGTATCCAACCGATACTCTAATTAAATTTTTGCCTGAACAACAAAAGACTGCATTGTAACAATATACCAACAAGTACGATAAGTCTGCTCTCTTGAATTACATCATTAACATGTTCAATAATAATTGTAAAATGAATGTAACGGTAATGACTGCTTGTAACAGTACAGTGCGAGATCATTTGAGCGATTAACTCTGCTGGAAAAGCACCTCTTTTGCAAGCAATTGAGTCCCGGGTTTAATCCCCTGGAATGGCCACATGCACTTTGGGACAAATTAAGACTAACCGGCCAAAATAAAACTTCAAAATTCGTGAATAAGCAAAAATCATTAAGTTAGTGGTTTGTTTTCATCAATGGCCATTTATGTTCATTATTGACCTATTAAACCAATTCTTAAGACCGTTGCCTCAATGGTGAGATTGTGTTGCGTTACGGATGGCTGCTTCTCTCCCAAGACGTCTTGTGTTGATCCCAAGCACAATAACTTTCTCATGGCCTTCAAAACTGGTTTATATGTTACCAAGGAAACTAACTCAGTGTGCGAGTCCATAATATATCAGCTTTTGTCACAATCAGGTTAAAAAATTGTTATATAAGTAGTAACCAAGTAAACTCAGTGTGTGTATACCACGTGATAAATTACGTCATTTATGCTACGTCGGAAGGCTAAATTTTTCCTAAAATAAAGACTTAAATCAAAGGTAACTTTTCTTTTACTACATCATTTCAAACAAAACAAAGGGCAGTTTATGCCACTTATAGAGTTATACGCACACTGAAACTTATACTGATAAAAACCCGAGCACTTACTTTTGATTCCGCTGTCCGATATAAGGATGAGATCGTGTTTAGCTGCCTCGTACCCGATCGCCATGTTGTTGATTTTAGGGTTGATTCCCACATTTCTCCCACCTTTAATAAAGAAGAAATTGTTATCTTAAAGCATAATGGCCAATTCTGGAATTCAAACACCATTCAATAATTTGTGACATTTAACTACTGTATATTATTACCTCCACTAGGATACTCAGCACGGCTGGGCTTGTAGCCCCAAGCCCAAAAAGCATACTTATCCATTTACTGCACAAATCCTGCTAGTCAAATAATTATAACTCTTTAGGGTCTGCATACCAAGGCCAAACTTTGATTTTCTGGGTAACCAACCCCTTAAATCAAGAGTATGCCTTTTACCGGGTAAATAACCATTCAGAACACTTCGGCCATTTTGTATCAAAAACAACCTCGAATGTATGCCGGTTCAACAATAGTAGTTGGTAAAAATTAAAAAAAAGTATTAATTTATTGTACTGTTTTAGTGTGTATTTTGTATTATCAAGTTTAAAATTAAATTGTTTGCCAGTGAAGCATAAATAATTAAAATTCCCAAGAGCGGAGTCAACTGCTAAATTGAAACTGATATGTTACAGAATTTATGAAATATATGTATTATGAATGTATTATGATCAAAAATGCTTAATTGATATTAGTACACATTATGAAAACTTCTTGAAGGTATTCTATTCGAAACACTTGAAAGGGGGGAATTATTACGAGCCCGCAATCCCTGCACTGCTGCTTAAATGCTTACTGGGCTTGATTAAATTTTGCAATTCATGGAAGGTCTTGTTGAATAATTTGTTTGATGACTAGGACTTGTGTTAAAGATTTCGGGCTTCATCATCTTAAATGTCTTATTTCTGGAAGTTTAAGCTTACTGACATGCACAGAGTACAAAACGATTTTTTTTAACTGTTAATTGCAATCAATAAGCTCGGGGATGTAATAACATTCACTCTCACAAAAATAATCCTATCATTATAATACTGGAATAAATATAAGGACTTGACATTTTTTCCTAGCCATGAAGGAAAACGAATTTACTTCCTCATATAGCCTGCTGAAAATAACATAACAATAAAACTATTAGAATTCCAATTACGAGAAAATGAGATAGCTGGACCAGGTCTAGACATTAAATTATTGGTTTAGCAGTCGAACCCCCTGGCTATTTATTCAATGAAGAGCCCCTGGTATTAACTCTCTAAATTGGACAGAGGCCATAAGTTGGCAGCTAATATCTCTGAAAGTTGGTGTCCAAAGAAATATATATTTTTTATCATATATTGTATGATGTCTAGACTTCATATTTCTCTCCATAGAAAAATCATAACAGCGAGGCGACCCACTGGCAATTGCCTTTACTAGGAAAAGACTTAAATCTGAAATATTTTCGTGATTTGGAAACATATAGACTTGATTGTTTCGGGAATGGAGCTTCTCCGAACCCAAAGGCGTGGATACCTTGGCATACTCCAGTATTAGAGGCATACAATTAAAAACACTTCAGAAACACTTCCCTGCAAGCCCAAAATTTATAAGGCTCATTAAAGAGTCAGAAAACTCCCACAAACAAAACACTGTCAACATTTCATTGAGAGTTTAACTCCCGTTATATAATATGCGGAGGAAAAATATATGATTGCGATTTGATATTATCTTATGCAAGATGTTGTACATTCAAAGCAGCTGCTCTGATTACCATTGTATGATTATGAAAAAGTGTCCTGTCACGAAGTCAGTGACAGTCACTCTTACGTGTACTATATTTACACTTTTAATTATTACATGAGAAATCAAAATGACAAAAAATATTTTATTTACTTGCTCACATGATCATTTTAGCAGCTTCATGATTTATTAAAGCGTATTTGAACAACATCATCCTACTATAAATAATTTAACAGCAACCATTTTTCACATGTTCTCAGATATGCAGGCATGCAATTAATGATTATTATTCATGCTGCATGAAATTGGCAACTAACTTGATGCATTATACATGGACCTAAATTATCCAAAATGTACCGAAGTAGAAAACCTGAATCACATATTCAGGACATTGAATTTTCCACAGGAACTTCTTTTTTATGTGACATTGATGTAGCCTGCAGTGACAGCAGTGTTTATAATAAGGTTTGTTTTGGAAAGAAATTTACCGGTATACTTTTAGGCTTTTCTAGGAACATTTTCGTGTCTCATTTTGGACTTACCTATAGGAACATTTTCATGTCTAATTTTGGCCTTACCTTGGAACATTTTCATGTCTTATTTCTGGCCTTACCTAGGAACATTTTCATGTCTAATTTTGGCCTTACCTTGGAACATTTTCATGTCTTATTTCTGGCCTTACCTAGGAACATTTTCATGTCTAATTTTGGCCTTACCTAGGATCATTTCCATGTCTAATTTTGGCCTTACCTTGGAACATTTTCATGTCTAATTTTGGCCTTACCTAGGACATTTTCATGTCTAATTTTGGCCTTACCTAAGATCATTTCCATGTCTAATTTTGGCCTTACCTTGGAACATTTTCATGTCTAATTTTGGCCTTACCTAGGACATTTTCATGTCTAATTTTGGCCTTACCTTGGAACATTTTCATGTCTAATTTTGGCCTTACCTTGGAACATTTTCATGTCTAATTTTGGCCTTACCTAGGACATTTTCATGTCTAATTTTGGCCTTACCTAGGAACATTTTCATGTCTAATTTTGGCCTTACCTAGGATCATTTTCATGTCTAATTTTGGCCTTACCTAGGAACATTTTCATGTCTAATTTTGGCCTTACCTAGGAACATTTTCATGTCTTATTTCTGGCCTTACCTTGAAACATTTTCATGTCTAATTTTGGCCTTACCTAGGATCATTTTCATGTCTAATTTTGGCCTTACCTTTGACATTTTCATGTCTAATTTTGGCCTTACCTTGAAACATTTTCATGTCTAATTTTGGCCTTACCTAGGATCATTTCCATGTCTAATTTTGGCCTTACCTTGGAACATTTTCATGTCTAATTTTGGCCTTACCTAAGATCATTTCCATGTCTAATTTTGGCCTTACCTTGGAACATTTTCATGTCTAATTTTGGCCTTACCTTGGAACATTTTCATGTCTAATTTCGGCCTTACCTAGGATCATTTCCATGTCTAATTTTGGCCTTACCTAGGACATTTTCATGTCGAATTTTGGCCTTACCTAGGATCATTTCCATGTCTAATTTTGGCCTTACCTAGGATCATTTCCATGCCTAATTTTGGCCTTACCTTGGAACATTTCCATGTCTAATTTTGGCCTTACCTAAGATCATTTCCATGTCGAATTTTGGCCTTACCTTGGAACATTTTCAGGTCTAATTTTGGCGTTACCTAGGATCATTTCCATGCCTAATTTTGGCCTTACCTTGGAACATTTCCATGTCTAATTTTGGCCTTACCTAAGATCATTTCCATGTCGAATTTTGGCCTTACCTAGGATCATTTCCATGTCTAATTTTGGCCTTACCTAGGATCATTTCCATGCCTAATTTTGGCCTTACCTTGGAACATTTCCATGTCTAATTTTGGCCTTACCTAAGATCATTTCCATGTCGAATTTTGGCCTTACCTAGGATCATTTCCATGTCTAATTTTGGCCTTACCTTGGAACATTTCCATGTCTAATTTTGGCCTTACCTAGGATCATTTCCATGCCTAATTTTGGCCTTACCTTGGAACATTTCCATGTCTAATTTTGGCCTTACCTAAGATCATTTCCATGTCGAATTTTGGCCTTACCTAGGAACATTTCCATGTCTAATTTTGGCCTTACCTAGGATCATTTCCATGCCTAATTTCTGGCCTTACCTTGAAACATTTTCATGTCTAATTTTGGCCTTACCTAGGATCATTTCCATGCCTAATTTCTGGCCTTACCTTGAAACATTTTCATGTCTAATTTTGGCCTTACCTTGAAACATTTTCATGTCGAATTTTGGCCTTACCTAGGATCATTTCCATGTCTAATTTTGGCCTTACCTAGGATCATTTCCATGCCTAATTTCTGGCCTTACCTTGAAACATTTTCATGTCTAATTTTGGCCTTACCTAGGAACATTTTCGTGTCTAATTTTGGCCTTACCTAGGATCATTTCCATGTCTAATTTTGGCCTTACCTAGGAACATTTTCATGTCTAATTTTGGCCTTACCTAGGAACATTTTCATGTCTAATTTTGGCCTTACCTAGGATCATTTCCATGTCTAATTTTGGCCTTACCTAGGAACATTTTCATGTCTAATTTTGACCTTAGTAGGAACAATTTCACGTCTTATTTTGACCTTACCTAAGAACATTTTTGCATCCACTTTAGGGTATTTGTCAATCAGGCTCTGAACAATCATTCGTGAAGCGTCCATTTCATCTTGTATGCAGAAGAGTAGTTCAAACTGAAAGTAAAGCAATAACAATTAATTATTAATACGTAAGTTTTGAATTTAAAAGCAATAGCAAACTGAGCAATAGATATAATAATGCTTTTGTTTGTGTTGGTGGTGGTGGTGGTGGTGGTGGTGGTGGTGCTGTTACTTGTGTTTAGTTATGGTGTTGTTGTTGGTGGTGGTGTACTTTTGTTGTTATTGGTGTTGGTGGTAGAGGTGCAGTTGTTGTTGGTGCTGTTGTAGGTATTGTTGGCGGTGCGTTTATTGATTGTGGTTGTGGTGCAGTTGTTGTTCTTGGTGGTGGTGGTAGTAGTGCAACTGATTTTATTGTTGGTGGTAGTGGTATAATTGATGTTATAGATGGTGGTGCTGTTGTTGGTGGTGGTGATTTTGTTGGTGGTTGTTGTGTAAGTGTTGACGGTGATGGTGGTTCTGTTATTGTTGTTTAAGTTGGTAGTGGTGGCTCAATTTATTGGTTATTGGTTGTGGTGGTGGAAGTGGTGCCATTGTTGGTAGTGTTGCAAGTGAAAGTGTTTTAAACAGAACTCAGCAGAGAGCAACAGTTACTGTTAAGGAAACAACAAATGGTTAATAATTCCATGTTCTAAAGAATGTTATGCCATATGTAAACCGTTCAATGAACATTACACTAACACACTGACCAGATGGCCAAGCCTGGTTTATCAACAGAATGCTGATTATATATATGCCTTACCTCAGGGCAAAATCTTTGTTTGAACATTCTTCCATTTAGAAGAAGGGTGAGTAGTAATGTTTTTTGAAAGTTTGCTTGACAAGGACATATTTACATCATCATTTTTTCTCTTTGTTTGCTGTAAATTTTAACTCTTTACCATCATTTATGTATTATCATATTGTCGACCTATACATTTAAACCTCCTTTTACTTTGAATAAATATATCATTTACTTTAATACAGTCTGATAATTAATCAATCTATATCAAGACTTCACTCAATTTTCTCATAACATTTGCATGCCAAAACTTAACGCTTAAATAAATTTGCGCATATATCCAAACACAAATATACCGAGATCAACATGAATTGAATTTTTATTTTTATTTTGACTATTATTTGCACAAACAAAAACCTAGAAAGTCTTCCCCCAAAATTTAAACACTTTATTGATCATAAAACAAAATGGCTGCAGAATGAACGCCACCCTTGTCTTTTATTGTTGTTTTTCAAGTGGTATTACCCAAAAATCATCAAAGCAAGAGAATATTATAACAATTATGGGCCTTTTATAATACTGTCGACAAGGTTCTAAATAAGTTTCAGTTGAACTGTCTCAAATACTGAAGTAATCGACAGATAGATTCCATTGAAGAGAATTTAAGTGCAGTGCATAGAAAATAGAACTCTGGGTGCAGTATTTTTTAAGGTATTGCCGTTTGTTAATTTTTGTACTTAATTTTTTACCAGCTACAGCTTATTCTGCTTAAAAGTCTCTTATTTTTGCCAATTGCAATTAATTTTGAACCTTCCATTTTGTCCAGAAGCCAGATCTGAATGAAAACATTAAGTCATTGAATACAATTGTTCTTATTGTTATTGGCAACATGTATACTAAGTTTCATCAGGGCTTTTTTGTTATGGACATTGTTCATAGTTTTTGAACAATGTTGCTGACAACACCAATAATATCTCAATACCTGAACTTTTTTCTTTGAAAAACAGACAAGCAAAAAAAGCATAAATCTTTTATACATAGGTATGGCAGAATTCTATTCATTTCTACCCTATCCGATTCTGGCCCAAGCTGTTCGTTCATGAATAGGATAACTCAAACCTGGGGTTAATTATCTTGAGTCAATTCTGGAGCATCGTTTCCAAAGCAAACCATCTGGACAGATTATCATCAATGTAAGAAATTTCCCCACAATATTAAACAAAGATTAACCTGACCTAAGGAGAGAATGGTAAACAAATAATAATTTTGTCTTCAATAATATCTCTGGCTCTTAAGCTGGAATGCTATTTGATTTTGGTTCTGATGTCTTGGCTTGTATTATAGCAAGAAGTAAAACACTGATGCATAATAGCATCAAGTCGGTGCAATAAAAATAGAAGAAAAATCATGCATCTTGAAAACCAATGAAAAGTTTTTGTGTACTTCAATGATAAAATATTAAGTAGATAAGTAATCGAAAGACATAATCTGCAATAAGTAAATGCGAGGGAAAAAAATACTATAACTTAACATTATGATGAAACAAACTTATATTTATTCTTTTGAATGACATAGCAAAACAGAAAATTAATCATTATAAATGTTGGTTTTTCAAAACATTTTTTTGTCACTGCTCCCCAAGGGAAATTACTGCGTAGAAAACTGAGAAACATTACAAAATTGTAATGGTACCATTGTAGCCTTCAGCTATTTAGGGAAAAGTTAGTATGTTAAATCAATATTTTCAAAAAACAATATACAGAGCTGTTACCATTTTACTCATTTCACATACAATTTTTAAAAACACACCATCTGTTTTACATTTTAAAGTACAACGTTGAAAATATCATCAACAAATCTTCTGCAATTTAGGAAGTGGTTCCTAAGTTAATATAAGCTATCTTTTAGACAATATCAAATCAAAATGGTGCCCCGGGAAGCTGACTGATAAACTGGGGGGAATGTATTAAAATATAGGTAAGCAAAATTGTGATTTAGAAACTTCATCAGCAGTGTAAAAAAGAGAATAACTGTATCAATGAATCCCAGAAGAGGTTGTCTGGTTTGCACAGTGGTTAGCGCCCTCACTTTTCACCTACGCGACCCGGGTTCGATTCCTGGCCTGGGTGCATGTGAGTTTGGCTTGTGGTCACCAAGCCGAACAAGTGGGTTTCCTTCTAGTAGTCTGGTTTCCCCCACAACACAAGACCAAATAATAATTATATAAGATATATATAAAATATGTTTTTGATAAGAAAATTGTGAACTGGTCATCGATTTTGTAAGAAAATCTTTCCCCAACAGACAATGGTGACAATGATTAATAGCTTGATTATATTTCTACCTTCTTAGAAATTTATACGGTTGCGGTAATTCTCAGAAACCAAACACATTCAAGGGTACATTCTAAAAAGTTTTCATTTTTCTGAAATACTGTGTTACATATATTGTGGTACTGGATAATTCCTACGACTGTGGTTTTGATGCTTCCAGTTAAAGATGCACTCTTCAAAATCCCAATGAAGATGTACCTGACAATTAATACAATTGTTTTAATTTTCCCAAAAGGATGAATAATTATCAAAAACAATGGTTCTAACGAAGGATACCGTGTTTAATTTGAAAGAAAGGTGCATCAAAACATGGTAATTCTGCCTTATGAGAAAATGTGGTTGATCACTGTAAATCTTTTAGCACTCACCAGTCATTTAATATTGATGGGCTTTCAGCTATTCAATTCACGGTTACAATCTTGTTATATCAGTAATCAATATTTTCCATAAATGTATTATTTAGTAAGTATTCAAAATGTTATCACTCAAAATTTATGTTTGTTATGCATGTGTATGTATTGATTTTGAATAAGTGTCACTTAAAATTAAGGCAAAGTAAAACAGAAATATCAACAAGAACAAGTTAAAACTTAAAAGGCCAGCGAGTGCAATTCTCAGTTTAATCATCATCAGCAGCAGAGATGGCGAGTAGTATCAAAAACAGAAAGAAAGAAACAGATTTAGCATATCCAGGTCCAAGATTTATTAGCAACAAACCACCTTCAAACACAAGTTTAAGTGCAATCCCCCTCAACGTTATCATCATTATAATCATCATCATCAGCAGCAGCAGCAGCGACAAGCACCCTAAAACCTTTTCAAAATGTCACAAAAACAATTGCATACACATTTTTGGAATGTAATTAATCAAGCACATACCAAATGGTAAATACCGGTAAATATTTAGCATTCAATGTCTGAAAAACATGTGTCTCTCAATCTATTCATTATGCATCAGATACAAGGATGATAACAGATCCAGACAATATGAGGGTAAGGGATCCAGGCCAAAAGCCATGCTCAGGGACAAAGACTCCTTTGAAGTTGTTTTCAGGAATGTTTATCCATTTCCAGATACTGCTTACTAGTGTACTGCAAATATCCAGCAGAAAAAACAACTTAACAAAATGTATATAAGTCTGAAATTGAAAGCTCTCAATGTCGATATCAGGATTAATTAATCTTGAATTCTATCAACTCTACTGATAACAAAATACAGCAGTATTTAAAACACACACCAGCCAGTGCATTAATGCACATTAATCAAGGGGTTGATCAAATAATACTTCAAGAAGTTTTTTAGCCAGATTGTTTGGTTTTGCTACACAAATTGCTAATGTATGCACCAAATTTCATGCCAATATTCTAAGTGGTTTCAAGGTTAAGGCAAACAACGACTGTGATGCTGACAGTGGTCGAAATTAAAGCATTAAAGCCTGCAAGCCATCCACCAGTTGAATAAAAATTCTGAGCTGGGTTTGTTGATATTTTTTTAATCCCTAGTTCTTAAGTGTAATAATTTGAGATAAAATGTTCCTTCAAATGTCTTTAATGATAACTTAGGGTGACAAGGACACCAAGTTTATGAAAATACCCTACTTCCCTGTGTATGGTTACATGGGAAACTAGCTTTAAGCAGAAAGAAAACAAGAAACATGGATTGTTAAACAAGACAGTTTGGGGAAGTTTACAGAAAAAAGCCTGCTATAACATTAAATTCACACCAACCTGACATCCTGTTAAATACCATTGACTCAATGGCTGTTTTAACAATGGATTTTTTAAAGTACAAATGGAAAGTAAAAACTATTTGTTTCCAGAGTTAATTAAAAGGACTATAGACACCAGATAATGCAAAAATTTCAAAATACAGTATTTCCTCAAAACAAGGCTAGAATTATCAATATGAGCTAGTATGAGGTCAATAATAAATCATCTTACATTATTAAAACATTTTGTTGCTGTCTTAGTTGAATTGACCTGTTTTAGAATAGCCGAAATAGTTTCCTATAGTTTAAAGATTGTATATATATTTAGCATCTGAAAGCCATGTGATTAGTATAGATATACAGTAGTGTTGGGAATCGGTTGCAATTTTACTATCGATGATCGTTTCCACTCAAGTAACCGATTATCGATAGTACAATCGGTTTTTCAAATACTAGATAGAACCTAAGTTGTAGTTTTATTCATGTACAGTATTAAACTCTTAATCATTATATGCATATACTTTATGTCTATGATTAAAGTTATTAAGTGTTGTTGTATAAAAAATAGTTCATTTTCTTGCTCATAGTGGCTTTCATCAGCCATTTTGTTAAAGATAACATCTTAACACTTACTAATATTTTTTATTTTTTTCGATAATTGATTATACTATCGATTGTCGCCGATTTCACTCCCAACCAATCGATTTTCGATTATAATCGATCATCGGAACATCACTAATATACAGACGCTATTTCAAATTCACTGGAATTAACGTGGTAGATAAGCCCAGTATATTTCGAATTGTAAAATTTCTCTGAAAGATACGTGTCGTAAGTTATGTGATACATTAGTAAGTAAGATTCAATGCGTTGTAAACAACAATATCAATCTGATTTAAAATTTTGAAAATTATCTTTTCTTACTTAAAATAATAACATCTGGTGACTAGTCCCTTTAACAAGAGGGCTGCAAAGCAAGCACCATTTCTTGATTGTTGTTGAGTTGAAAAAGGGGCATGATTTGACATTTAATAAAGCAAAAGTTATGAGCCTGGAGTCGTTATACAAGTGCATATTGTCGCTAGCAATATATGAACCAAGTTTCATTATTTGAATATCTTGAACAGTTCCTAAGTTAAAGTTTTTGCAGAATGACACTGATTACAGAACCTAGGTTGAAAATACCAAGATTTTTTAAAAAAAAGTTTCTCTCGATTTTTTCCTTTGAAAAATAGCCAAAAATAAAAAAAATTAAACAAGAAACAGACGAAAAATTTAAGAACACGGTGTGTTAAAAATGCTGAACTGGATGATGTTATTTCATCATCTTAGACATAAAATATAAATCATTATAAATTATTCATTATAAATAATAATTATCATTCATTGAACAGTGAACAATCAATTAAAGACCTCCGAGTATGCTGTAAGGTATATTTCATAATTATTCTCATGAAAGGAAACAAATGCTCAGAGGGGAGTCTGATATGTTCAAAATTCATCTCAAGATATACAGGAATGCACAAAGTGTTAGAACATATGAAACTCATCGGAAACTGAGAACATCAGCCAGACAAGAATTTTATGAAAGAGAAACTGTGAAATTCCATTTCCTGCAGAAATTAGCATGATTAGTGCAAGCAGATGCGTTCGCTGCTGAAATAATATTGAAGAATCGAGCATTATCACAAATTGCTGGCAATTTCAGCGGTTCTACTGCACTGGTAATTGCGCTATTATTTGACATATCATCAAATTTGCAATATCTGCAAAACTGATGCCGCAGAAAAATATGGCCATATGTTCATAATTATTGCTCTAAGCATCTACAAAACAATGAAGCCAGGCACAGTTTTTATGTGGAAGATAGTCAAGTTATAGTACACTATTGACTGAATGTCTTATTGTCTGTTTCAGTTTAGTGTCATTCTCCTATGTGTGGGTCCTTCCTACATTTTTAAAACATTACTACACTAGCGAAACAATGTCACTGTTACATTTTTGTTGTCAGCGTAGTATAGTAAGAATAATTACTAATTGTCACAACCATATGACATTAATTGCTTTAGTTTTCATGCGTAAACTTATACTATGTTCATGAATGAATAACTGATTTATAAACTTTGAGTACTATATAGTACTACAATAATTGAACGAGTCTTAATGACATGTACTTGACATTGAAAATGGAGAAGTGGCTGAAACCACATTTGTTAAAGCCTTTTGAGAGCTTCCTCATGCCAGCTTTAGTTAAGGAAAAAAAATGGTTTTACTTAGGGTTACATCCTTTTCAAAAACAGGCAGAGTTAGTAGGCTTGTTTTTTTTTTTTTTTTTTTTTTTTTTATATAAGGCTTAATATATATATATATGAACTTTAATGTCATCACTTGAGAATGGTGTTTAAAGTAATCTTCTACATAATATATAAAGCTTAAATGGTTTTAAACTACATATATATATATATATATATATATATATTAAAGAACATACCTTAAAAAGAAACAAAACAAAAAAATATTTTAAATTTAATTTTATTTTAACAACTGACTATAAAAATAGTAGGCTATTTCGTTAAGGTAGGGTCAGGTAACCTGAACCAAACATATTTTTTTTAGGCCTAAGTATAATACACTGAAACATTGACCACAATAAAACAGATTATATAATTATACGATTAAAGTAAAAAAAAAAAAACTTCCTTAAAACAATGCTTGAAAATAGGATTGTTTATTCATGAGAATTCAAAAAAAGGAGAGTCAGCTTAATAAAAAGTCTCGTTGGGAATCAGACCAAATATTATTATCGATTATCAGAGATTGAAATCAGTCACGATGAATATTTACATTCATCAACACTTTCTGATAGTTTGGCTTCATAATTTTATATTAAATGTAGGTGGGCTTTTAATTTTTCCTTGTCTGTTATGTTAATTTAATTCATCCTTTTTATTTATAACAAATCTTAAAGGTTTAAATATTAGTTTGGATGTGATTTAGAAATTAGACCCTGTCAGATATGAAAATTGTTAGGCCATTGAAAGACAGCTCTATTAAAAGGGTTATTATCAATTCATTAATGACAAGAACTACTATTTCTAGAACTGTTCTGGAACTAACCATTTGTTGTTCTAGAACTAGAGTTCTTGAACATTTGTCAAATGTTCAAGAACTAGTTCTAGAATAGTTCCAGAACTAGAAGTTAGTTAGTTCTTCATGCCATTTGTTGTTCATGAACTAGTTCAAGAACTAGTTCTAGAACGGTTCTTGACTTTTTCTGGAATATCTCGCAGGGGTCATTTTTCACAAAAAAATTATAGTTATGGATGAGGAACTTTTTATATCAATTTTTCATCTAAATCAATCATCCAAACACCATATAAAGTAAAATTTGTGAAAATATATTTCAACACATTTATAATCTATACCTAAAAACTGCATGGTATTTACATTTTATTTCACTATATAGCAAAATGCCTCCATCTAAATGTCATAAAGTAAAATGATTCATACAGCCATGTACATTTTCAGATCTCAAAATCAGGAAATATCATCGTTCTTTCCTTATTTTTTTTAATGTTTTCATTTGATTTCATTTTCCTCCACCAGAACTCAGAAAAGAGCTGACTTCAGTGCTTTCAATAAGTAATTACAATTCTATTTCTAATTATGCTAATTTATACAGCATTTGCTCCCGCAGTCAAATGAATTAAATCAAGACTACTAACAAATTATTACTTTTTTAATAAATTAGACTACCAACTATATATTTTGAATGTATTTGGGGTATTTCTTATTGACCGATGTCATTTTCTAGCTGTTATTCAAGAATATTGGTTAGCAACTGATCTGTCTTAAGTAAATTTTCAATTTTGACGATTTTTGTTTAAAGTTTTGAAATTGATGATCGAAATATTTATTCCTTTTTTCATTTATAATAGGGAAAACTCAAATTCACCCAGTACAAGAATTGAACCTGGGATGCAATCAATAGAAAGGAATGCATTACAGTTCAATCATGAACGGAATATTTGGTATTTACTTAACTACCGTATATGTCCTATTAGAAGAGCTCAGGTCTTTTCGTGGGTCTATTTTTCAATTCTATGACTTGAACAATGCTTAGCTCTTAACTTAAAATAATGCCATTTGCATGCAAAGTCGATATTATATATTAATGACCTTATACATGACTGCATGATCATCGAATTTAGCAGAAAATTGCTGAATGGGAAAAATGCACTGGAATTCAACAAGACCCAAACATCTAATTGGACATATACTGTACAGTATACATTGTCCATGGTACACTACCACAAAGGCAGGTCACAAACCTTGATTCTTTTGCTGCATGTACTTACATTGGGATATTTCATTTTGAAGAAACTTTCGAGGTTTTCAAAAAGGTTAGGGTCGATACCCACGAGAGGTTTCAGGATGGAGATGCCGGGAAGGTCTTCGAAAACAACATCCGGATGACTGCGATGCAACAACCATTTCCTAAAATGTAACAAAAAATATAATAATATTAATGTAGATTTTTTGTCAGTTTCATCTGTATTTATTTTACCACGATTGAGATTAAGATATGCTAAGTCACTCTTGTTGGCACGATGTTGCGTGAGAATGTGGTCTTGTTGTGAGGGGGAAAACTTGAGAACCAGGAGAAAACCCACTTGTCGAGCTTGCCATGGTGACCACCAACCAAACTCACATGCATCCCCGCTTGGAATGGAACTCAGGATGACTTGGTGAAAAAAGAGTCTGCTTACCACTCAGTAACCAAACAACTGATGGATAATTTGTTAACGATGATGATCAGAATTTACCATTAGCACCAATCCATAGTCAAGATCAGGATTTTTTATTGCAGGTTCCTATACTCTCAGCAAATTTCAGCTGATCTCTTGTCAACATAAATGTACATCAGCCAAAAAACTCATCAATAATAGAATCATGCAATTAAAATGGTATTTTTCTAGTATCATATTCTACCAACTACAATTGGATGATGACAAATAATGTAACTATAGAAAGGCCGACAGATGTTGCAGGAATCCCATGGGCTGGATGAAAACCCAAGTTTGATGGTGTTAATCTCTTCAATATATTGGGAGAGCTTAAAATGGACCAGACTTCCTGGGAAACAAGAGCGCTGATCAAAGAATGCAAATGCATTTCTGAAGTTGCCTTTCCAGTCAAACAAGGGAAATAACTGAACAATTATCAAAGCTAGAGTTATGGGTCTTGCTATACATAAATTTGTCTCTGGCATAACTCGAGAATTATCAAAGCTAGAGTTATGGGTCTTGCTATACATAAATTTGTCTCTGGCATAACTCGAAAATCATCAAAGCTAGAGTTATGGGTCTTGCTATACATAAATTTGTCTCTGGCATAACTCGAGAAATAACAAAGCTAGAGTTATGGGTCTTGCTATGCATAACTTTGTCTCTGGCTTAACTCGAGAATTATCAAAGCTAGAGTTATGATTCTTGCTATACATAATTTTGTCTCTGGCATAACTCGAGAATTATCAAAGCTAGAGTTATGGGTCTTGCTATACATAATTTTGTCTCTGGCATAACTCGAGAATTATCAAAGCTAGAGTTATGGGTCTTGCTATACATAATTTTGTCTCTGGCATAACTCGAGAATTATCAAAGCTAGAGTTATGGGTCTTGCTATGCATAACTTTGTCTCTGGCATAACTCGAGAATTATCAAAGCTAGAGTTATGGATCTTGCTATGCATAACTTTGTCTCTGGCATAACTCGAAAATTATCAAAGCCAGAGTTATGGGTCTTTCTTTTGTTTACATAACTTTGTCTCTGGCAGAACTCGAAAATTATCAAAGCCAGAGTTATGGGTCTTTCTTTTGTTTACATTACTTTGCCTTCGGCATAACTCGACAATTATCAAATCCAGAGTTATGGGTCTTGCTATGCATAATTTTGTCTCTGGCAAAATCATTACCAAGTTAAAAAAAAAATTGAGTTTAATATGGACATGGTTTAAGTTTTTGCACATCAACACTGATAACAACCACAAGGTCTTCACTGAGTGCCACCAAAAGCAGACAAGATAAATATGATGACCTAATATAATAATACACAAATGGTATTACATATATGTATTATATAATAGATTTACATCAATAATAGTTTGCTTTTTAACAAATGAAAAAAATTGTTTCCTTCATAGAAAATGAAAAGAAAATTCACACATGATATATTTTAATATATACATGAAATAAAACTCTTAAGTGAAAATTTCTTTTTTTTCTTGAAAGATAGCATAATACCATTACAAACCCATTAATTGATGTACTATTTATAAAACATAAAACTATTGTTTTTGTGGGTTCAATAAACTCTAACCATACATAAATAAACAACCAGAATATTTTATGACACCTGAACAATATAAAGAATGTTCAAAAGTTATGAATTCAGTACCTATGGAATTTGTAAATGGACATTTTTATGTCAACATTCACAAGTAAATTAGTAATAGTGGTCATTTGTAAGCAATAAGCTTGTCATTATGTCATCTGATTCATCCATCTTGTGTCAATATACCAAGCCCGCCTCAGTAATGGTTGTCAAAATAAAATATTACAAAAAAACAGTTGGTTTCTGGTTTTAAGCTTGGGTGAAAAGGGTCTTTTAAACTTTGGCAATATTAGCATGACTGAAATCCTATTGAAGATATCAAAACTTTAGAATAGAGGAAAAAATGCAAGATTTCAAAAGAGGAGATCCCCATTTGTAATTTATTGAGTAAATCCTACTCCTATAGTTCTGGACAAACAAGGAAGTTCTTTATAAAAACTATATATTTATTCTTTCCCAATTTTAAACCAGGTAAACATTTATCGCGAATTTTTATTTATACAGTTTTTTTCGAACAAGGTGAGAATCATTTACACGAAAGTTAGTTCTAAATTCATTCATTATGAAATTGATGATTATAAGCACTGTTTTTAAACTCTATTCTTGACAAAGATTTGTCACCAAAAATATAATCAAGACATGAAACAAAGTAATGGTGCTTTAATCCCATACCAATAATAATTATAACAGAACAGGGTCAAATAGTTTGCTAGGTAGGGTCCGGTAGCCCTTATAGACACAGGGGTAAAAGGCCCCTGCACAAATCTATGGTAGAGCTCAAAATGGGGATCGGACCTGAGACAAGTCAGCTATACTAACCAGTTGGCCATCCTCATCCATGGATAGATTAGAGCAAATGAAGTTTAAATACCAGAAAATAATCTTTCTTATCTGTAACAATTTTTATATACATGTACAGTATGGAGAATTTCATTGGCTAAATATTTTTTTCGTGATTTTTTTTCAGTCAAGATAACATATTGCAAATTATATGGACTTCTGAACCATGAAAATTTAATGAACAGGCGCATTCAATTCTGTTTTTTCTGCTGAATTTCACGCTTCATCCGCATGCATAATTTGGTTACATAACTGATAATACAACCTGGTGAGCAAATACTATATATATATATTGGTTGATCATGCTCAAATTCTGAGATGAAAAAGCACCATCATTATATATTCCTACTGGGTAACTAATACTGCAGCACAAATTTGTTGCTACCACAGGGCTGCCAATCAAGCTGTGCCAGTATCTGACTACGCTGGGTTATTTCAAGATTTTTCATTGATCAAATAACACAATCCTGCATACCTATAGTTAAGTGATCAAAATTAGCCCAAGCCCTCCGATAATGCCCAAAACTTATAAAATGTGCCCGGAGCTTGTTCCCAATAGGCATTTTCAGACAAAGTACAAAAGTCATGCAGTAATTTTACAAGAATTCTGGTTCCAATTTCTCGAAAATTCTTATGTCACTTATAACATGATTAAGCTAATCTCACTATTTTTGCCACTTAAGCCTGTTAAGCTTAAGAATGTTTGGGAAATTTAGGCCTGGGCTGTTATCTTAAAAATGTATCCCATACCATGACCAGCAACAAGTCAAGGGTTCACTCTATCATAAGCATCAGGTCAGCGGTTTAATATTATAATATTAATAAATAACCTGAGGCCAAAAGATATGAATCAATGTCTACCTGATAGATATTGGGCATTCTTGCTTCAGCATATTCAGGTGATTTCACACATATTTAACACTTGACATGTCTAATTAGTGACAGATTGAGAACAATACCGGTTCTTTAAGGGATACACAACATTACATGAAATTACATACATGTACTGTTGTAAAGTGCGCGAAAACAGTTTAAATTGAAATTTTGACAACTAGTGATCCATATAAATCAGCTTTCAGCTGTCTGCTCCAAAAGGGATGCAAACCATACACAAGTCAGGCTTCCCGCTGGCATTCGACATTGTTGACATTTGTGACAAAATCGCAACAGTGGCGGCAATTTTTCAAATTTGGCAAATTTTTGGCGACAACAAATTATTTTAAAATACTTGGAAGTCCATTTTTCCCTGTTATTCAACTCATCTATGTTAGAGTTATGGAACGTGTTTCAATAAGACATATCTTAGTTGTTAACCTAATGCTGCTTAAGAGTGCTCTGTTCAACCATCAAGTTTTGGGCAAAACCTATACAGTAAATGACTACTTACAATGTTTTCAATGCAACGCAGCTTATACCAAGTTACAATTTTAAGCCTTAGGCCTAAAAAAAAAAATTGTTTGGTTACGGTTACATCCTTTTCATAAATAGGTAGGGTAGGTAGGCTTTTTATTTTATTTATATATATTTTTTTTATTAGGCTTTACATAAGAATGTCATTTTCATCATTGGAGAATGGTGTTAAAGTTATCTTCTATATAAGCAATTAAGGTATTAAACTACATATTGAAAAGCAAAAAAAGATTATTTTTTTTTTTTTTTTTTTTTTTTTAAGTTTTTCATATTTTTTTTCAAACTGACTATAAAAACGTTAGGGTCGGTGCCTATTCCGTAGGTAGGGTCGGGTAACCCAAACCAAATGTATTTTTTTTTAGGCCTTACGAGCTTTATTGAAACGGGCCGTGGTTATTGCTATGTATATGAGTTTCACCACAGGTACCATCAGCACTAAGTTTCATACAAATGTCTTGAGCCATGGCCAAGTTTTACATGACACTGACGTCAACGACACCATGGAAGGCTTATATCATATAATGACAACACATAATATTTTTTTCATCAAAAGCAAACAAGCTAACAATTCCTTGATAACCTATAACCTATCGGTATTCAAGAGCGAGAACAACTTCAGGCAATAGATTAATAACTTCAATGTTGTACTTTTCAATTCGGGTTATAATTTTCTCTTCCATGATATGAAAAAATGAATAATTTATATATGAAAATTGATTACCGACATGATGAACAAAAAATGCTGTGGCATAATTTAAATTTTAGGTTTTTAACAGTAACTGAATCATTGAAAACCTATCACCTACTTCCTCTATTCAATAATGTTATTTATTAAAATGTTGTATAGCCTGGTTTCAGAGAAAGACATAAAGGGACTTGACACCAGATGATAAAATTGCAAGAAGAAAAGAAAATTATCAAAAAATTGATAGCATTGTGACGTAGTGACTGATTGAATCTTACTTACTGTGATTTATCACATCGCTTACAACCAATGTTTTTTTGCATTTTTTTTGCGTATTTAGCCAATTAGAAGTTTACCCCGGTACTTGGTTTAACTACTATTTAAGTAACAGTGAATTTAAAAATAGCGTTGGTATACGTATCCTGTACTGTACCAATCACATGACTTGCACATGCTAAATATACACACTATAAAATGTAAACAACTTCTAAAAGAATTTCAAATTCTTAATGGAAGACTGCCTAGGGCCAAGCTCTGCATCCAAATTAACCAGCTGAGTTAATTGACAGCAGTAGATGGCTGGTTGTTTTTCATGATCACATTTGGACAAAACCTTGAGGGACCCCCAGTTCATGGACAGTTCAGACTGATATATCAATTATATCCAGCTGAATATAAACACTAATGAGAGTAATTACCAAAAATGCTCCAAAGTATGTATGTGTGGGTTTTAGCTGAAGAGGTATAGCTGGGTGCTCCCATTCTGAACTCCTCGGCCATTTTTTCAAAAACAACCTCGGATGTATGCCGGTACATCTGTTGAAGTAGTCCATATTTTTTTTAATAAAAGCATTAATTAAATGTAGTGTTTAAGAGTTGTATTTATTTCTCTCAGTTTAAATTGATTGCCAGTGAAGTGTATTATTGCAAACATAATTACAATTCCCAAGAGTTAAGTCATAAATTTTAACTACTAAATAAGATACTACGCGATCTATTTGCAGCAGACTTAAACGTACCACTTTTTAAGTACATGTAAACCGTCCATACATCTGAGGTTGTTTTTGAAAAAATGGCCGAGGAGCTCCGAATGGGGTGCTCCACAATGCCCTTTTTTATAACACCAGTCTGCCATAATAGAGACCAGTGTGGTCGCATGGGCACCATTCTGCCGTCTTAGAATTTAATGCTTTAGATAAGAAATCATTCCTTTGGTTTGTTTAAAAGCTTTTGCTATTTGAATGACACATTAAACCACAAAACTTTTTAGGCATCATGTTAATTAAAAGCATTGTAGTGTCCTTAACCCCTCGACATATTGATGTTTTTAACACCCATTTCCAGGTCTTTTATCACCAGAACGAGAAAGGTGAAGATCAATAGATTGTAAATTGTATAAAACACCATTTACATCTGATGATAGCAGAAATAGTTTTCTCACTAGATAGATAATTATATCAGTACATCTATGACAATATTATCACCATGGTTACTTGTTATTATAACACCTTAAACCTATGCTTATTATTAGTACCACATACATGGATACCATCTAATGCTTGTTATTCAAGCTGTTTCTTCCCTGGTGTCCATCTTTCACAAAAATCAATGAAAAAAAAAGTATTTAGAAGAAAATACATGTATATATTATATATATATATATATGTACATGTAAATGTATGTAAAAATAGTTTGAATTGTAACATTATGATTATTGAAAATAAGTGTTTTCGGTATTTTATAAATGTGCATTACTATCTAAAGTTGCACTAAAAATTGAACACATATGTACATCAATCATGTCTTAGTGAGATCGACTATTAGGAATTCAGTTTTTGGGTTAACAAGCCCAAATTCTTATTATTGTGTTATTAAAGCATAAAGAAATCCTCAAGCACTGCTATGTAAAATGCAGAAAATGAGCAAGCCGAGAAAGCATTTTACCAGTGCAGGGCTAGAGGGCTTGTGTTAATTTTGACCAGAGTATTAAAACTTCCAAGTAATTGAATTTATGAAATTACGGTATTGCTGTCATTGATTTGAGGTTGTGCATACTATATTGTTGTGTTTAGTTGATATTATTTTATATGCATGAATGTTGTTCTGCCATAGCTTATACGTGTCAAATATTTATCAGTTTATGTTTTCTATTGCGTTGCCATCTTTGTACATATACATGTAATATTCAGTTTGTTTCTGGCTAAAGGCATGTATTTCCTGATAATGCCAATAAACTGGAACTGTTTATTACAATACAAGGGAAAATTATTATGGTTGAGCTCTTTTATAAAAGAGGTATAAATACACATCAGCTTCTTCTAAAAAAATTGATAATTTGCAGGTCCAGACCAATTTTGACCATGTTAGACCAGTTTCAGGAAAAAAAAATTACACATACTGCATGCACAGTTTCCTTTACCTGAGTTTTGACTATAACTGTTCACGGCTTTTATGTTGGCAACAGTTTTTTTAAATTTTGTTTAAAAATAGTTATTTTATATTCTTTCATAAACAAACACCAAAAGGCAGCTGGCAGATATTCCTTTGAGCAGAATATTGTAAATCCAAGCCTAAAATATTCCAACTTTCAATAGCATTACAACCGCTTCAACAAAACAGAGCATTACCAGATAGAAAATGTGTTATTTTTCTTACCACATAAATCTATGTTTATTATTGACAGATGCCAGAATACCTTGTTTCCTGGTTTTGGTAAAAATAAAATATGGTGTCTGCACCTTTGTAACGGTCTTTGTTTATTTAAGTCATGTTTTCTGCACCTTAAGAAATTTAATTCCCATAACAGGATTTCAGACAATATATATATAAAAAAGGGTTTAATTGATTGGTTACATAATGGAAGGGTGCTGCACACTGTCCAGTTTGGGAAGCACCTTTCTACCAGCATCATGCATAGGAATCCATCTGCTTCATAGAATGAAATACTTAAGACTGTCAAAATTGTTCTTTTGTTTTGATTAAAACTAATATTATGATAATGAATACATACACATGTGTATTTTACATTTAAAACCTAGTACTTCTCAATAAAAACACAATATGTTTTTTTTTACATTTTTGGACAATTTCAGTGTGCCCTTTTCCCCCTTAGCAGCCTGTCACTTTGCTGCAGCACCCTGTCCTTTTTAAAACTTTGCAACTCCATTAAAGCTGATCTGCATTCAACGTGAACATAACTATATACAAAATTCACTGTATTACCAGGTACAATTGAATATGAAGACAAGTCATATAAATAAAAAAACTTTTTAAAGCACTGTTAAAAAAGCGTAGAGATACAAATCATCACGCAACATTAAAAACTTGCAGACTCAGCAAATGTAAATTGACGAAAACAGGAAATTAATGTTACAAAAATTGATGACATGCCTTCTTATTAATAACACAGGCATACCTTATTACACTTAAACAAACCACTATTTATACTTCATAAACTACTTGTGAAAAAATGGTATTTGCAGCATCAAAATCTGGCAACATATTTTTATAAATCAGCTGACATATTTAAAAAAAAAAAAAAAACATTTTTAAGCATTTTTTTTTAACTTAACTATTTTCTAAGGAAGAGGTAGGGTAGATAGGCTTTTTTTATTATTAGGCTTTATGTTACAACATTATTGTTATTGCCATTATTTGAGAATGGTGTTGAAGTTATCTTCTGTATAAAGCTTTTAAGGTTTTAAACTTATCATTAAAACACACACTTGACAAAAAAAATTATATATATATATATATATTATTTTTTTAACAAATGACTAAAAACTCTAGGGTCAGCTCCTATTTCATAGTAAGGATCAAGTAACCTATACCATTTTTATTTTTTTTGGCCTAATCCTATAATTGACTGTATGTCAATACTGTTTAACAATAAAAATATTGAACAATTTAAAATATTTTAAAATTAATTTTAATCCATCCTTGACCAACATTTTTCAAAAAATTGTGGCAGTGCCAACATTTATACATACTTTTGGTGGAACTTTGACTTAAGGACTTAAATAAGTCTTACAGTAATCTTTAAAGGTCATGTCATCTTTAAAGGTCAGATGTCATGACCTTTCATAACATGTATATGACAACCTCAGTATGTTTAATTTTGTTTCATGTATACCTAAGTTACTATCTATCCTGACATTTTTAGCTTGGTGACTGACTTGAGAGAATGCAGCTGACAAGTAGCATACCATCATGACCCAACACTGACACATTAACTTGTCAAATACTACACAGAGTCATTTTGTTCTTAGTACAGTTACATAAAAATAGATGTGCCTGAAACCCCAATTTTTTAGGGTTGTCACCAAAAAGAAAAAACATATTTTTTTGGACATTTCCCAAACTTTTTCTTGAGCAAATCATGATTTTTACAATACTATTTAAGTTTAAGTTTAGCGGCCTCTTCCTCCCCTGCAGCTGTTCAATCCACTCATTTAGTTTTGTTGTTTTTGTCTGTTCCTAACAAATGTTTCAAATCCAACAGTAATCAATTATTTCATTTGACTGCAACTATTTTTATTATCAACTGTTACTACCAAAAACAAAATAATTCATCAGTCATCTAAATAAAAACTGAACACTAGCATGCCGCTCAAGCCAACTAATCGAACCGGGTGGCTGGTTCTTACCCACACACACTCCTCCCCAGTTACGCTTTCAGGCTGATGCACACCTGCCTTTTACTTCAGACACCAGTCCAGACTGGTCAAGTAAACCCGGGAGAAAAAAGTGTGCCCAGTGTGGGGCTTAAACGCATGACCGCCAAAACACTTGCACAGCGCTTTAACCATCTGAGCAAGCCAGACAGCTGGTTCTTATCCACACACACTACATTTAGATCAAAGGCCCAATTTTGATAAATGCTAAATAACAAAATAATATTGTGATTAATAACGAATTAATCCTATTCCAAGTTCGTTCGTGAATTATCCGCCAAAATGGCATGCATGTCTTAAAAAAAGGACAGTATTAAAGTCATTGCAATATTAAAAAAAATATTTTAAACATCAAAAATCAGACTTTCGCGAAAATATGTGACGTGTATTATCAAGGATGCTGAGAAGTAACAACAAAATAATGCTTACCCGTAAATGATAGAGAGAAAATGTAAGAACACACTAAAGCACCATCCAGAAAATATTAAAATTGCTAGTCCAAAAAGTAAAAAATCCACTGATTCCATCTTCCATTGCGAGAAAATATCACAAATTCATTTTTGACAACTGACTTCCTAGCCGGTTCATCCTTAAATGACGGAGTGATGCAGACGCTTATTGATTACAGCCGGACATGCATCAAGCTTCTCATATTCAAATGAATTAGTCATGTGTGAGTCATGCGTGACTGCAAGGTTACATTCTACCATTAAACATGGACATTTCAAACAACATATTCAACTTCTTGGAACAATTGATTATTTAAAGTCGGGTATCTAGTATGCTAACAAGAAACACTAGCTCAATGTGCAATTTCCGACATGAATAAAAAACGTACATAACAAAGCAAAACATAACAAAGAGCTGGTGAGCTGTAAATAAAAGCAAACTGGTATAGTTTTAAATCATGTGACAACAAAGTAGGTACAATCACGGACCTATAAACAATAATGGATGGTTGCTGGTATGATTGGGTCATTCCCTACCAACAGGTAACCATCCAAATCTCTGCCCGGTCACCGTCCTGACAATATCAGCAGCTGCGACTGTGCAAGAATGTTAATTGAAAATGCCAAATCGTAACACCTTAACAAATACTTGCCGAAAAAAAACAACACACAAGTAGTTGTATGCGTTCGACATAAATAAAGGAATTAAAAATAGTTTAATAGCCCTTGTTATTTAATTTAATACTTTTATTCACATCTGGTTATTGGTTCCAGTTAGCATTTACAAGAGGAACCTGTCCAGGTGCGGGTTATCCTTTTAAGTTTTGAGAGCACCTTAATTATTTCCTTTGGGAGGCTGTTGCATACCTGACTGGCCTCAACGCGGAAAGAGTTCTTCCCACATTCATACTGATGGCACATCTATACACTTTTCATATTTGAGATTAAACTTACTTGTCTTAAAATGTAAAAGGTTTTGAACATATTATAGTGAGATACCATACACACAATTATAAGTTTCAATAGGGATGTATCTTACCCTGTTCATATGTAATGTTGGCAATTGTTCAAAGCATATGAATAAGATTTTCGTAAGCTAAGTATATCTTTAAAAAAAAAAACATTTTTAAAGCTCTGTTTTGAGTCTTTATTTTATTTTTCTGTGTTGGTCAAGCTACAAAAATGCCAAACCACAGGACAGTAGTTGAGCATGGATCTGATAAAATAGTTAGATATAAGAAGTTTTGGTGTTGATTGTCAAAAGTTTGCTTAGTTTTTTGAAGGGTATTCATGAAATTGCTTAGCTGCTTTTTCACATTTTAGAAATCTGGGCATTAAAAATTAATAAACTATCAACCCCAACGCCTAAAAGTTTAACTTGCTCTTTAAAAACAATAGTGTGATCAAGTGTATTGAATTGTTTTATTTCTTTAACAGACTTAAGTTGAGCCAACTGAAATAGCTTGGATGTTGTCAGGGGTAGCCTGCATTTGATCGGCAGTAAAAAGTTTATCAAAATGTTATGTTCTTCTTCAAGAGCGGTCTTACCAACACCAGCATTTTTTTACACACGGAAAGAGTATTGTTATCTGCATAATTATACAAGGTTACCTTATTGATATAGTAGAAAATGTCATATTGGGAAGGATGTTGAATATTAAAGGCCCTTATATTGATCCATGTGGCACGCATTTTAGGGTTGAGTCCCAATCACTGGTATTTTGACCAAGTTTGACCCGATAAATTGTGTTTGTATTCGTTCTATATGATTCTTATCATGGAGCCCCATACTTCAGATCCATATACAGCAAAATCGGCTTTACACATTAAGCTTATCAAACAGTTAATTTTATGATCAGGATTAATACTAGAACATTTATTTAAACATTTCCTTATTGTGTATCTTGCCTTTTGCGCTTGACCAGCTAGTGTTTTGTGGCCTGCATAAGATCGTCTTGTTGTAAAAACTATACCCTAGTTAGTATAATTACTAGTATTCACAGTTTCAATGGCGGTACCATCATATATAATTTCTAATGCTTCTGCTATTCTTCCGCCTTTTTCTGAAAATTAACAATTTTCTTTCCCTTTTTTTACCTTTTGCTTGTATTTTTTGCAGTAGTCGCATGATATATCAAGATTATTGAAGTTCTTCCGCAGAATTAGCATCATTCGGAACTCTTCGGCCATTTTTTTTATCGAAAACTAGCTCGGATGTATGCCGGCACATCAGTAGAAGTACGAGTAGTTCGTAATTTTTTGAATGATATCATTAATTAAATGTAGTGTTTAAGCTTGCATTTGTTTATCTTAGTTTAAATTTATTGCCGATGAAGTGTATTATTGCAAACATAATTAAGATTCCCAAGGGTTAAGTCATTAAGTCTAACTGCTAAATTAAATTGAAGTACAACACATACCTAAATATTACTATTTAAATGTTATTTTGTAATTTGATAACTGAAAATACCAAGACTTGGTAGACACTTGTAGAGAGAGGGGTTGGAAGACATGGATCTTCCCAGTGGAAGTTGGATGCAGAGGCTTTCCATCACAGTCAGTGTGGAAAATGCTTGGAGCTGTGGGCATCAAGGGACGAGTCAGAAAGACCGCCGTCCACGCTCTTGGGAGAGCTGCAGTGAGGGCGTCCAGTTGGCTCTGGCTACGACGCAGTGAACCGAATTGGAAGCCAACATAGACGAGGTAGTGACTGATCACCACTACCTGCCCCGCCATCTAGAGGGTGTACCGAGATAAGGGGCGAAACACCCAGTGACAGATGGGCACTCGGCTGAGGACGTCTATGTTAAGCAGTACAGCTGTATCTTAACAACATGTACACTGTATAAAAAGTACTGTTTATGAATGTCGTAAGGAGCCCATGAGGATGGACCCGAACGCATCGTCCCTTTTACGAGGCAAACAAAAGGGGTCCTCGGGGCCTCAAAAAGAAAAGAAAAATGTGCACATTACGAAGTGGAGAATACACCTACATACCATATTGAAGTCTGCACATAGGGAAATGGAGAATGCACCTACACATAACAACACAATGAAGTTTGCACATAACATAATAATAAGTACATGTACACATAGCATAAGAAAGTATGCACATAACACAATAGAGAATCCAAGTAAACACAAAGAGTTGTGACAACGTTGAAGCAACTTTACCGCTTCCGTTTTATTAACGTTTTGCTATTTAACGTTGTCACATTGTAATAAAAATTGTCGAAATGTGGCTTTATACTATTAATTTACGTATATATATGATCTACAATATAACTTTCTAAATAAGCAAAAGAATAATTCTCACACGGTTTTGTCCTTTTGAAAACTGTTATGCAAAAATGTTGTGGAAATAAACAATGCTATTCTAGATTAAAAGTCGTTTTCTAATTCCATACCATACTGTTTTTGGAAGTTTTATCTTAACTGTTAGAACTTTCTGTAATTCTAGGAACTAAAATTGGCATTTTAGCCCATTTCTAGGGAGCAATAAACTTCCAAGCTTCCCTGTAAGTGCAAACCATAGAAGTGTCATCATTTGCATTACACAATACATTTATTCACCTTCATTACCTTCAGGCAATGACTTTTCTGTTCCTTAGGGACCGCTGAGTATGTTTTAATGATTCTTGAAACTAACTTAATTATACCGCTTGAGTCTGTTCCAGCAGGTATTGACAGTATTGAACTGTCGGAGTTACGTTCAATTAAACCTGAGGACCCCTGTTTTCATACCGTTTCGATGCATAATAAGCTGCTGTAGTGTTACAGAATGTATTATTTTTGGTTCAAGCTGGTTTCAATTTCTCAAATGATTCATTTTGCTACGGATGTTATAGAGGTCCGTGGTTTGCTACACATCCGGAATGAAAACAACCACTGTCTTTCATGAGTACTCATTATTTAAAAACATTTGCAGTGTTTTTTTTAAGTAATGTAAGCTCAAAACTATGCGTGTGATTCGCAATTTTTGGCCCAGGACCCAATGCTTATGAATATGCCAGTCCAATTGATGCATTCAAGGATGTTTGAAAATGAATCACTGCATGCACTTATGATCTGGAGGATTTTATGACGTAAAACCATGAACAGCAGGATTTTAACGGATTTCAAAATGCCTTTTATATTTCAAATTAAGGTTAACTTAAGTTATAATTGTTAGGTAAACGCATCCTCAGGGTAAAAGGCACTCCCTGAATACGTTTTGCAAGGGATGTTTTTTTCTTTCAAGAATAGTATCCATCAAGGTCATAAATACTTACGGAATCTATTTTGCCTCGGCTGTTTTAATATTAAACTGCTTACAAGTCATTGAATATACCACTTTGAAAATTGCATATTCATCAACTTACTGTATTGTCTGTTAAGTGCATACAACATAAATGCAAACAATATTTGTAAAATGCCTTTTATACCAGGGTAAAGTACAATTTACTCCTTTCGCTAAATCTAGCGACTGCACTTAAGCAAATAAAAAAATGTTTATATTCTGTAGCACGATTTAAGCTAAAACTTGTATCTATGATATTGTGGATGGATCCAGACTTTTTTCTCGTTCTATCAAAAGAAAGCATGTCTCTGTTATGAATGTAAATAAAGTATAAACATGTACATGTATATTTGCATAGACGATAGAAAATTCGAATCTTGCCTAAAACTTGAACCGAACGCCAAAGCTGACGCGAGTCATAAAGCCTCCTTATTCTTCGAATAGTCGAGCAAAAATTTTTAAGGGGAGAAAAATTAATAACTATAAATAATAGGATTATGGTTCATGTCCCTTTCATCGTCATCAATCTTTATACCAAATTTGGTTTCAATCCTATCAGTAGTTTTTGGACGGTGCCCGCTCAGGGCAGCGTTCATTCTCTAAACAAGGGTGTGACTGACATTCTCTGGACAAGGGTGTGACTGACAGAAGGACAGCCAAAGCGGCTACAATATGCTACCCAAAGGGCTAATGCACAAATTCACAAGCTAGTGAATGTACCACTTTAAATTGTATGACCTGTACACATCTATACCTATCTACATCCCAAGATTCGATGCTATAGAAATATGTACTAGACAAAATTAAGGGCAATCACTCGACTCATACTGGAGGCAATCTATATTTCTGTAGTTTCATCACACTGCCTAATAGACTTTTGGAGATACGCACAACACAAGATTCCATGTTGTTGTTTTTTTAAATATTTTAAGGGCCATACATCTGCACATACTGGGTGCAGCCACACTTTAAATCAAAGGTGCACAACTTTATTTGCTGTTTAACATTACTGCAAATATGCAACACACAAGGTTGCATGCTCTAAAGGGATTTATTTTACCAATCTAAGGGCCATAACTCTGCACACATAAAACTCCAATTGCACAAGTTGCTGCTTAAGATTTCTTTAAGGTTTCATCGTCCTGGCATACTTTTGGAGATATGTGTGACTCAAGATTTTGACAGGCAGACAGATTGTCGGACAAGGGCATACCAATATGCCCACAACCACCTCTCTTAATGGGGGCATAAAAACTTCCTTGACCAGTTATTGTGGATTAACTATCCTTCGGGTTATTCCATTTAAACATATTACCCCTGGGGGAATGCACTTTTAAATTATACCACTCCCCTTCAGATGCAAATTTACTCTTTTGGGGTCTAAGTTAGCGAAAAAAGACACCCAACCATATACAAAGAAATGAGTTGCCTTCCCCCTGTGGATTATAGATTCTACTGAAAAAGCCCTTAAAAGAACAACACCAATAATTGAAATGAAATTTATTTACACAGAAAGTTGCATGAAGAAAAGTGTCTTATGATACAAATATACAGAATTTAAGCTGAGAAATAAAGCAATTTGCAAACGATAGCACGTTCGAGAGAATATACCAACCCACATGAGGCATTCAGGTAACAGAGCTTTTTATCATATGACAATTCCTTACAAAGGACCAGTCTAAATTTTCTTTGTACTGGAATAATAATTTTAATTTACAAGTACATACCCTACAGTAATGATCCCACCCACCGACCCCCTTCCCCCATTATATTGATGAATTGGTATTTACAAGATTATTCAGTTAATTACTTTCAATAACAAAAAATGAGAAAGCATGCAAGCCAAAATGAAAAGACAATATGAACCTAGTAGCATGTTACATTGTAGCAGAGCATACCATTAGAATGGGTTTTGAGACTACTATATTTCCTTACTACAGTTTGAGAATGATAAATGTCTGAGAATATAAGTCATGGCAATTCAATTTCTATTTTCTGATCAAGCATATAGCAGTTTTCTAAATGACAGAGGCCATAAGACGTAAGGCTTAAGAAATTTGATATATAGTTATGTACTTGACTTAACGAGTTAAAATCATAGTTAAGCGAAAAAACAACAAAAACTTTATGATACAGTGATTTAGCCTTTAGACTAGCCCTGACTGTATGTTGTATTATTATTTTAGCTGACTGCTTTTCTGTTACATAAATATATTCATAAGATGGGTTGCAGGTTAGTCAATGGTAGACTAGTTAGCCTCCAGTCTGGTTTCCAGGTCAGACTGGATTTTTTTTTTCTAAACTGGTAACAGGTTAGTCATTGCTAGACTGGTCGAGCTGCAGGGCATCCCGGGTCTGTTCCATAGTCTCAAGGCCCCAGTTCATCAGCTGGTCTTGGGGCAGATAGACGCACACGCTGCACAGTTTCAGAATCGTAACCACCTTCGTCTGCGTCTGAAAACGGCAAAAGGTGTTGTTATTTAATCCATTACAGTTAACGCTTATTGGATTAAGCTTCTGTCTGATGAAGGCGAGCCCCAATGAAGGTGTAATCTCGCAGAGGTCCATTTCCACTGCATAGATGATGCTTGAAACCACAATGCCATGGGTGAGATGTGGAAATTTATCACATGGATCACCCCTTCATAAATGGAGGTTTTCGGTTATGCACATACATGAAAATACTTGTACTGTTGTACACTAAGTTTAAATGTCAATTTTCAATTTACATGTATATCGTTATGCAATGATTTGCAAGTCCAAACATATCCAAATATGTTGCATTCTTCAGAAAATAATCGCAATTGCCGAAAGGCAGTTCTTTAATGAATGAAAGTTGAGGTGTAAATATTACACCTACAACTCAGTCATCACCACCATGAGAGTTTCATTTACAGGACGTTTGTGAGTATATTACTCCCTAGAAATGGGTTTTTATCTTTGAAAGTTGTGTGATTGATGATTGACAGCGCAGCAACATCAATAACTTTTGATGGAACCTTCAAAGGTGAGGGGTTGAAAGTTTAAATATCAAAATCTAATCCCAATGCTACATTTTAAGCTGCAATTTCAATACCAGGTAAGTCCCGAATTGAAATTAATATCTTGAAAACACTTCTGTGGAATTGGCATGTTTTGCACATCATTTCAAATTTGATCATAATAATAAAGAAATTCTCATTGTTTGAGTGATTTGACCTCCCTTGTTTGAGAGAAAAGTTTGAGAAATTGATGGCTAGGAAGTTAATATTTCAAACTTTCTAGTTCTTAGAGCTGCACTTTCACAAATTGAATGTTTTGACAACTTTCAAAAAAAATAATCTTGGAATGAGCCAATTTTTGCGTAAATGTCTGGAAACCAGTAATATATGACTGCTGACAAAAAAATCAGATCACAGATTTTCATATTTATGTTTGAAAATTGATGTTTCACGCCAGTCAATCTGTGAGAGTGCAGCTTGAGAATGGAAGCTCTGTCTAGAAATCTTCAAACCTGTAGGTTAAGCCTGTCAACAAACAGGAAGACATTCTGTTCTGGGTTGGCCACAATTAGTCCACTGTCGTCCTTGCAAGATAACAGGTACATCGACTGCTTCTCTATGTCGCTGTGGCAGAACTCAAAACTCGCCTGAAAAAATAACAAGGTGATTAAAACACCATTTTCTCCTTAGACCTTTCAATGACAACTGTTACAGGACTGGTACCATTTTTATGAACATTTCGAACTGAACTGAAAATTAATCGGCAACAATCAATTGTATTTGGTCAAAATGATCATTGATTCAACTGGCGAGTTGTTTTTCTTCTTTCCTCTCCCTATTTGCGTTTGGTTATGTTCCGCAATTCTTTTTCCTTGGAGTTAATTTTTTAATTTGGAAGTGTTCATTTGTTATCGTTAACAATATGGCCAAAAGCAACAACAACACTTAATAACTTCAAACATACACATAACATAAGCATAATTAAGGATAACTAGATATTGAACAAGAATTAAACTACAACAAAGGTATTGTCGAAAACCGATTGTACGATCGATACTCAGTTACTGGAGTGGAACGGATTATCAATAGTCAAACTGGATCTGATTCCCAACACTTGTGTTTACACAACACCAACAACAACCCAAGGGCTATCACAGAACTCCTGTGAGCACAACAATTTACTGTTTACTTTCAAAGAAAACGACTAATAACATGTCATTCAAAAGAAAGAAAAATTGTCAACTTTCACATTATAGTAAGTTGTTCTATATCATACATGTGGCTTATTTATAGTTATAAAAGAATAAGATACCATTTGTCGTTACAGTTACAAACCTCGATCTTTCTATATGGCCCTATTTCGTCTTTCCACTTAGAGAACACAGTGCATTCTATCCTGTCCAGATCTTTACGGGGCCACAGGAAATAGTCAACATTGCTGGTACAGCCAATCAAGTCCTGAAATGAATTATATAATAAGTACGGTAATTGGAAAAATGATGATATCAGTCTGCCAATTAACAATTGACAAGTAGAGAGAGAACAGGGAGGATTTGCTTAAAGATTTTCGCTATCGAGCACTTTACAACAAACTCTTGAACAACAGTACTTTAGCAGTACATTAGCTGATAGTCTAGGGCTGTCTTTGCGCTGTAATAGAAGGGGCCATGGGCCTTCCAAAGGGCAATATTGCTGATGAACGTGAATGTCGAATGACTGCAGTACTACTTATTCATATTATAATGTCAAATTAGTGCATAGTTGTGCAATAAAATTTAGATTCACATTAATACAACTTGATTCTAACATGTAACAGCATATTGCAAAAGAAATATGTCTACATGTATCTCATGGCATTTTTTGTCAAAAGGGGAAAAAAAATATTTGTTTACAATATGGGGAATGCGACCGAAATTTGGCCCAAAATTACTTGAAAGACAACCCTTGAGTGAATATTTAATTTTTGTTACACCTCTGTTCATTATTTAGTTCCATTTAATTTCACTTGTGATTATACTGCATGTAAAACCATAATATGTTCAATCTTAAATATAGTTTTTCTATGAAACTTGCGAGACAAAATATATGATCTTACATTAAAATTTACATATATTCTTAAATTCATCCCTAGGAAACAGAGAGAATACCAACCCTCCTCAGAGGCTGCCACTTGGGCGCATGAAACTGCACAATGTCTTTCTCCAGAAGTTCCTTTGTACTCTCCTCAGAATAGGCATCTCTCTGTATAGAAAAACAATGGGATAAATTAAATTAACAGTAAACATAACATTCAGATAATTATATATTAATTAGAGTAGGTATATGCTGTAGAAATCTGAGTGTGTTCACTTTTGTCATATTAGTCAGAAAACTGTTTCCATTGTTGTTGACAGTTAAATAGTGACCTTAATTAATCTAGAAAGTAATTTGAAGTTGAGCATGCTTATAAATTCTGAAAGAAACTGTTGCACAGACAAGAGAAACTCTGTTTAGTTATCTTTTTTTTTTTTAAAGAGAATCACTTAGTAATGTATGTTGGCTATAGTATAACAAGTTGGTTTTTAACCTAAAAAAGTGAAGGGATGAAAATTCAGAATATTGAGACCTGGTGTTCATGTCACTTTTCTTTAAATACAAATTTGTGAAGTTTGCAAGTCACAGTTACAAATTATCTAATATTTAAATCATCAAGTTAGACAATACAAGAAAATTCATACGAGTTTCAGAGGCATAAGCTGCCATATTTCAGAAGAAAACTTCCAATATTGTTGTCAAGGAAGTTCATACAGTACTTCCAGTTTCAATTTCTTAATGGAAGCCCTGATTAAATCTTCAATTTCAAAGTGAGTTGATCACTTTGTAACTAATACAGATTGATATCAATGAAATATTTTTCATCATATAATTAATATACCTTTGCTCCTTCCATAATGCACTCTTCATAATTGTTGGTCATTACTGGGATTACCTCAGAAACTTCAAATACAGCATTTTCTTTCTGCAAAGGATAAAAAACAAACATGTATGTATCTAACCTGAAGATATGAATATTTAATATCAATACTATATGTAACCTGTCAAGTTTAACTGTTATTTTAAATTTAATCTTAGTATATTTTTGATGTTATGAAATGCAGAGATGGTCTCTAGGAGGGATAAAGCATTAATGGTAAAAGAGATCTTCTGAAGTTGAAACTGCATGGTTTGGAAAAACAAAAATCAAGAATTAGTTTACATGGTTGTTGACTGTTGATTAGCTCATTGTGAGAATGTTCAGTGTTCCCATAAATTAAAATAAATCATCATCATAGACAATGTAGAAAATATATTAGAAGTGTATGCCAATCACACCTTTCCTTTAAAGTAAAAGGTGATCAACATCTTAAAGCTGAAGTGGTCGGCAAGGGATTCCTGTTTCTTCTTTAGTTGATTTTGAAGCCTTCGTAACATGCAGCTCTTCCTCATTGACGGATCACCCAAATTTGTGGACATTTTTGTTTATTTTTCAGAATGAAATTATAAATAACGACAACTTTTCAAAGATGAAAGAAGATGATTGGATGATACTCAAATGCGTGAACAAACAACATACATTTCGTTAATTCTAATATTCCTACATTTCATCTACATATTTACAAGTCCTCTGAGCAATTATCAGTTTGGGTGCAACGTTAAAGTCTCCATTTCCATTAAGCTTCTAGCGATTTCGCGACGTTCCAAAGTGAGCAATAACAGAATATGGCAACAGAGTTGACAAAAATTGAAAGAAATGGCTGTGGCAAAATAGCCCAACACAAATGTCCGTTATGTATTCGTTGAAAAGTACAACAGTGTTCTCCATAGTGATATCGTAAAAGGTGTTTTATTTTTGCTTAAAAATGTCATATTTAAAACCACTGTCATGGTCAAAATGACCAAAATATTTAGCCTTTTCGTGGAGTGATGAGCCAGCGGAAATTAATTTTCGACTTCCGGGTTGTGACAAAGTTCACACTTGTAAAATATGCAAAGGTTATATACAACTATTTTCTTCAGGTGGTACGTAAAACAGGATGGTTAAAATTAGGGAACGGCTAGAAATGTATAATTGAATGCTATGAAAAAATCAAAGGCCTCATTATTTTCATAAATGACAAAAAAATGATGTATTTAATATGGTTTGGTCATCTGAAGCGACATCTGATTGATATAAAGATTAATAAAACGTAAATTGATTCGACAACATTCAGCCAAAGGCATTAAAATGATACATGAAAAGCAAAGCACGTACATTCTAAAATCTGATACCATTTAACATATGCATGAGAAGGAAAACACTGGCGAGTCAGTAAGTTGAACTTCAAAATGCGTGGTTTCCGTCCCAATCCTTGAGCAGAGCGATTCGTCCCATGGTCAAAGGCCATTGCGTACCTTACGGTTTGGCAATCTATAACCTTTTTCATCCTCGACGCATATGTGACTATGCTATGCCGTTGTGAGGTATGCAGCGTGCAAATAATTTAGCTAAAATCGTATATAGTAATTATTAATGATTATCTAAGGAAATATCTGGCTACACCAACCTACAAAGCCTCCAAGGTCTATGCAGTATCACTATTTTGAAGCCTAAAATGACACTGGTTTCACACTCTAATGACGACATAGAAAAAAGAGTAACCGGTACACGTCCGTCCTGCAGAATGAGAGGTTGTGACCTCTGATGTTTAAAATGTGGCAGGGAGTGTTGTCTTTGTGATTAAGTTCATTACGATGTGTTTTTGCATCAGTGCGTCGCTGCTGTATTCCGGTCAAATGTTTGAATCATGTCACTGGTGCTGCCCGTGGTTTTGTTATCATACTCTAGTAAATTGCTTGTCCATAATAAAATAGGAAGCCTTCATAGGGTATCAATTTCTTGTGTTCGGATCACTCGGTATGTGATCTATCCTCTGCACATTGTTAACGGTACAAGCGTTGTGTGCTGGGACAATACTGTATATGTCTTACAAGTTTAGAATGACACGTACATACGATATCACGAGGAACCTAATGAACGCGAGTATCAGCGACAATACTGTGTACGTTGCACAAGTTTAGAATGATACGTACATACGGTATTACGAGGAACGTGATGTTCGCGAGTATCAGCGACAATACTGTGTACGTTTCACAAGTTTAGAATGATACGTACGTACGATATCACGCGGAACGTGATATAAGTGAGTATCAGCGACAATACTTTGTATGTTTCACAAGTTTAGAATGACACGTACATACGAAATCACGAGGAACGTTATGTACGCGAGTATCAGCGACAATACTGTGTACGTCTCACAAGTTTAGAATGACACCTACGTACGATATCACGAGGAACCTAATGTACGCGAGTATCAGCGACAATACTGTGCACATTGCACAAGTTTAGAATTACACGTACGTACGATATCACGAGGAACGTGATGTATGCGAGTATTAGTGACAATACTGTGTACAATGCACAAGTTTAGAATTACACGTTCGTACGATATCACGAGGAACGTGATGAACGCGAGTATCAGTGACAATACTGTGTACAATGCACAAGTTTAGAATGATACGTACGTACGATATCACAAGGAACGTAATGTATGCGAGTATCAGTGACAATACGGTGTACGTTTCACAAGTTTAGAATGATACGTACGTACGATATCACGAGGAACGTGATGTATGCGAGTATCAGTGACAATACGGTGTACGTTGCACAAGTTTAGAATGATACGTACGTACGATATCACGAGGAACGTAATGTATGCGAGTATCAGTGACAATACGGTGTACGTTTCACAAGTTTAGAATGATACGTACGTACGATATCACGAGGAACGTGATGTATGCGAGTATCAGTGACAATACTGTGTACGTTGCACACGTTTAGAATGATACGTACATACGATATCACGAGGAACATAATGTGCGCTAGTATCAGCGACAATACTGTGTACGTTTCACAAGTTTAGAATGATACGTACGTACGATATCACGAGGAACGTGATGTACGCGAGTATCAGCGAAAATAATGTATATGTTTCACAACTTTAGAATGACTAGTGCGTACGATATCACAAGGAACGTGATGTACGCGAGTATCAGCGAAAATAATGTGTATGTTTCACTAGTTTAGAATGACTAGTGCGTACGATATCACGAGAAGGTAATATGCGCGAGTATCAGCGACAATACAGTGTACGTATCACAAGTTTAGAATGACATGTACGTACGAAATCACGAGGAACGGAATGTGCGCTAGTATCAGCGATAATACTGTGTACGTCTCACAAGTTTAGAATGACACGTACGTACGATATCACGAGGAACGTGATGTAGGCGAATATCAGCGACAATACTGTGTACGTCTCACAAGTTTAGAATGATACGTACGTACGATATCACGAGGAACGTAATGTACGCGAGTATCAGCGACAAAACTGTGTATATCTCACAAGTTTAGAATGACACGTACATACGAAATCACGAGAAACGTAATGTACGCGAGTATCAGCAACAATATTGTGTACGTCTCACAAGTTTAGAATTACAAATACGCACGATATCACGAGGAACGTAATGCATGCGAGTATCAGGGAGCTTTAATACAAGTTTAATGTGGAATTTTGCTAACGAATTTAAACCCCAACTTCAGATATAACACTAACGCGTAGCTATAAAATATAGTTCAATAGCGAGACAGCATAAGTGTCACTTTTTAAATATTTAATACCTGGTAACATTCAGAGTCGATATTATGGATTCTACAAAAATCAAATAAAAATCACTCATATATAGTTATTTGGATTAACATCGGTGTACTTAGTACTGCCAAACAATTTTTTCCAAGAATTAAGAATGTTTTCTATTTTATTCCTGTGTTTGTTTGTTGGTAGTTGGCATCGTCGTGCAATATCAAACCTTCAAGAAAACTATTATTGAAAACCATCATAAAAGAGTAACATGAAACTTGGTACACGTTCACTACGACATATTCCTGCAAAGCACGTCCATTTACTCAGGCTACTTGTCCAGTTGAGCCCTTAAATCGGGTAATAAAACCAAACGTTGGTTTTGTATATATTTTGTAAATAATATCATTGTTAGATTGTTTGACTTCAGACTAAATGGGCCGTCTACCAACGGACGAGCGTTGGTTTTGTATTATTTTAAGTAATATCGTTGTTAGATTGTTATGACTTCAGACTATATGAGCTATGACCCAAGCGTGTTTAAAACATTCACTTTAATATCATATCGCAAAAGTTAGAATGACACCAGTCCAGAAGCCCAGTTGTTTTTATGCAATTCCTTCCCCTTTTTCTTTTTCCAAAACTTTTTAAGTGAAATTCATAGACCAGCGTTTTTTGTTTTTTTTTGGCGTGGTGAATCTGATTGTGTTTTTTACACTTTCCTTTTTCTTTTGTCTTTTATTGTGTTTGCGGACAAGAGATTGTGTGATCCCTTCTGCATCTTTTGCTGGTAGGTTATAGGTCGGTTTTGCTGTTTTTATAAAGCGTTCACGTTTCCTGTCTTTCTAACCGTTCGGTACACGCCATGTGACCACATCTAATACTATATAATTTTATATTTTCCTCGGGGAAAACTAGCATTAAGCACTAGCAGATGTAGAGGGGGTGCATTCGACCCCCCCCCCCCCCCACACACACTATCTATTTGCTAATTTGCTTTTTATTTCAAACTAGGAGAATAAAATGTGATCAAATGCGCCAAAAAAGGACCGTTTCAGACAAGAAATCGGTAAAGGAGTAAACATGTGAAAAGAGTTCTCTTTTGAGAAGGGAATAATTCATTTCATGTCCTTATAGCGGTTGTTGACAAAAGTCAGTATTTATGCGTCTGGTCGTATGGTCAATATACAAGAAGAGTTATATACGTATCTTGTCCACTATAACACAATATTTCAGCTTTAAGTTATTCCGTTCATCAACATTTATCACTACATATCATTATAAAAAATGGGTAGAAATGGATCAGGCCGAAATGGTAACTGGGCCGAAATGGTGACTGGGCGGGATTCACACGGATTCATCCTACCCTTCGTACGCTGAAGCCGCTAGCAGAGTATGGATAGGTAGAGTTGGGTGGCAGGAGCAAAACATGGCTCTCTCGATAAAAAAGACATAACGACAAGTGTATCCTTTCAGTTTTCAGGTTTTCATCTGATGCAATTTAGGTGGTGGTATGATAACTGTTCTGTTCAATTTCAATCTCTCATGCAGGAGCCGAAAACATTTGCTATGGAGAAAAGCAGCAGAGGTGCCTGAAACCTGGACATATTTAAGATAAAATAATCTGTATTTATAGTCGGTAATAAGAAAAAATAAACGTCTATATGTATTATTCTGCCACACGTTAAAATACATCGGGATCGGACGCATACCATTATTGTCCTATAGGTATGCGAGATTTCTAGACTTTGTATTCACGTTTACTATGGCGGTTTTTGAATCAAACGTTTAAAATGAAAGTCGAAAAATTCCGTGAGTATTCAATTTATTTGCAAATTCATTGATATTATCTGTCTATTCGGTAGCCACACGTAATAATAATCGACGCATCCATGTTCAAGACAGTTTCTGGTCGTATTTCATTAAAACGGAAACAGTCAGAAATCTTTCGAGGCATATATTAATTTCGTTCTTATAAATGTTAATTATCAAATTAAGCTTTAGCTTCCTATTTCGAAGATTTTCCGATAATTTTTGTAAATACGTTATATTTATCACCTTTTATCGAATATCCGTTAAATACGTTATGAATTTATATATCTATGTTTAGATATATTAATAATTAATTAATCGATACTCAAAGGAGAAAATAGATATATTTATCATATACTTAACTTACATTAATGATGAAATGGGATAAATAATCTCTATCATATGTTAAACGATTTTTATATAACCTCACCATTTGACAAAATAAATGAATGATACTGGCTCAACTTAAGATTATCTTCTTTTCCTTAGTGCGTAATTCTATAACAGTACGCACCCTGTCATCGATGCCTTTCGGTAAGTGAACGCTGCGCAGGAGAAGTACTTCCGGGTCATACATGGGCGCTAAGTTTACCTTTTAAAAGATGCCGAAAAAGCGGACAATAAAAAACTTCTGTAATAATGATCAAAAGGAGAACAAATTTTTCAAATCAAGGTAAAACTTTAAAAATATCATTATTTTACCATTCTAGCCCAAACAATTTATTTTTTAGCCAGGGATTCTCGGTTTATTTTTACTTGAAGTGAAGCCTAAAAAGGCGCTGATTTCTCTGTTGTTAATCTTTTCAAAGTTCTTATCATTTCACTCTTAATCCATTTTCAACCATGTTGGCCTGATTTTTTGAAGTATTATTCCTGCGAATTACTAAGCACCCATCCCGCTTTAGCTTTCTCATATGGATTCCTTTGTGGTTTTCTGATTCATGAACAAAAACCCAACAGTATGGCAGAGAATGAAATGACACTTCTTTTAGTCACAAGAGTTTGAACCAGTTGGTATCAGTTCAGGCCCATTATTCTTTGGTTTATGTTTGTCCTTAGACCTTATGCATCAGTCAATTGTAACCACAGCCCTACAGATCCAGGGGGATAGCCGGGGAAATTGGCCGAGTTTTTACCTTCCAGATGGCCCTGCATTGCCTGGTATACAGTATGTGGTTTTGTCTTCGCGCAAAAATTAGCTGGGAATGGGTCTGCCTAAGGTCCCTGGGTTGCCGGGGTACATTTGATGGGGGTTAACAAGCAGTTTGGAGGGGGTGGGGGCTGTGGTTACAATATTCTGGTGCATTATGGTCAAGCATAACCTGTGAAAGTGCAAGCACTCTTATTTAAAAGAGACCCCTTGGTTCTTTTTCGTGTGTGGTGTAAAGCATCGATACACAGGATACGACTTTACTGGGATAAACCAGTGCAGAGTACACCACTTTTCCAAGCAATACCCTAAACATGCCCAGCACCAAGCAAGTCACATGTTTCAACTCTAAACTTCTTTCGATTTGACCGGGGATTGAACCCACTACCTCCCGCTCTGTAGGGGGATGCCTCAACCACTATGCAACAGAGAAGGTTTCTTAGACTCATTAATAGGATTTTCTCTGTTTTAGTGTGGTCTGATTTAATAGTTACAAACTTCTCTAGTTTTTATGTCAAAACTATACATTTCAAAAAAACTGGCATAAGCATTTTTTTAAATTAAATGTTTGCATAATTTACACATAAATTAACACAGTAATATGAGACTTTTTGAGAGAGAAAAAAGTCATATCTTTACAATTCTCTGTACATATATTTACACACAGTCGAGTTCCTCAAGTAAGTCCCATCTCCTAACATCAATCTTTTATGTCTTACTCATGAAAGTGATGTATTTTCAGAAAAAGGAAGGCATCCAGCCCATTGGAGGAAATAGACATCAATGTTCCGCAGACCAACCATGTTAACAACAAACAATCAAAATCAAATGCCCCTTGGGAAAATAAGAAACCAGACCATACAGAGACGATCCTACACACAATGGGGCTCGACTATCTCTCACAGGGCAGCACAGATAGCTGTGCAAGCTCAGAGAACACAGAAAACACCCCAGCTTTGTTAGGAAAGGATGAGAACAGCCAGAGTAGCTGCTCCAGCTTTCATCTTCCTCCTGTGCCAGGGGTATGGGATTTTTTATTGTCTAATAATATATATATATATATATATTAGGGATGCAAACGAATATTCGATCGAACGTTTAATATTTGAATGTCAAAATTGGTATTCGAATATTCGATGCTTTTTGTTTGGTAAATATAATAATAAACCTTTTTCTTACATCTGTGCTGTTGTATATATTGGCTTGTCTTGTTTTTACAACGATTGGCCCCTAATGCGAGAGGCGTGAACGTGATGAAACTATACACACATCATATGTTTATAAGGGACACATAGTCAGAGACTATTAACAGTACCCGTAATTTTACAAAAACTTATTTTCGGTAAATTCTAATGACCATTAATGGATAATAAACGGAATCGGCAACCAAAGTGGTGTCATGGCTGTCAATTAAGCTGTGCAGTATTGCTCAAATTGCCGTAATGATATGGATGACATGTGCTAGTTATATGCTGTTTTCCATGTTTCAATATAACGTTCATGCTTTGAAATGTAACTGTATAGAATAGCAATTTATCTCATTGTTATACAATAGATGAGTCAAAATTCAGGGTAATTTTCGTTTTATTATTTACCTAATTTCCGAGTAGGTTTGATTTTTTCATAGTTATATTTAGAAGATGTCAATCCCAGAACGAGGCCGCTCTCATCCTACAGAACGACCTGTTGGTGCATCATGACATTCAACCAGGCATTAACGATCTTCGCCTTTTTCAGTGGAATTGAAATTTTCGTTTAAATTTGTTCAAAAGCTATTGCATTTGTTAGATAATTTTGTAAATGGGGAATTTCATTGCCAATGTTTGGAAAATCAGGGTCCTTCGCGTATACTGGCTATGACGAAGAAGGGTTAAAATGCCCCGGCTATTACTAAAGCAAACAATAAAAGTTGTTTACTTCTTATACATTCATAATGGTATTCGAATATCAATTTTGCCATTTGTTTGCATCCCTTATATATATATATATATATTATATATATATATATATATATATATATATATATATATATATATATATATATACTTGTCCTGACGCGAAATATTTGGTTGTCCGGGACAGTCGGATTACCGTTTATGTCAAACTCTGTTATGGAATCATTCAAAAAAGTAGAAATCTTTCAATAAAGATATAAAAGAAATGACAATGAAATTATCAAAAGTTTTCCAGGGCAAAATTTAAAAAACCAAAAAAAATATCAACAGAAGGCTTTAAAATCTGATAAATGCTCTTGTGTATATTGTATTTAAATGTATTTTGATATTTCTGTAAAACAATTTGGCTCTATTTCTTTTATGGTCAACATTTTTCAGCAAATACACCATAATATGATATAATTTGTACAATATTCAGGCTATGACTGTCTGGTTCATTGATGTTCTGTTCTGGGTTTATACTCGAACTGCAATTATAAACTTGCCCTTATATTTCAGGCACCAAGAGTCCTTTTAGACAGTCATCGAGACAACCTTACATCCAGCAGTGACGACTCTGAGAACAGCCTTGATCCAAATGTTACCCCATCCTTGAAATTGTTACACTCTAACCCACAACACTTACATCTATGCATCAACAGACCAGCCAAAAGACAGAAAACAGACCCGGATGCATTTGGTAACATTTTACGGAAATTCACAATTTTGCAAGTCAAAGCTTGATATAGTACAAGATAAATCAGTTACCCTGTTATGAACTTGGCAATACAAAAAGGCTGCCATACTTATTGATTTGACCTCATGGCTTATATTTTTTCAATAGTTGCTGTAGTTTAATACACTTGCTATTGAAAAATTGGAATAAAAAAATAACAACCTCTGAAATGTAAACACCAGAATTTGACCCAAGCTTGGCAATTATTTTACCAGCACAGGACTTGTGCTATTTTCGACTGTACACTCTGTAAACACAGAAATATGAAATACTGGAATTATTTGTGTTAAGACAATTTATTTGCTATTAGTCTTTAAGATAAGTTCATGGAATCATGAGCAATCACTTTCTGTTTCAGATCATTTCAGCTTGCTGTCAGATGAAATGGTATTAGGTGTGTTCAGCTGGTTGCCAAAGTTTGTGCTTGCAAAATGTGCTAGAGTGTGCAAGAAATGGAGCAGATTAGTGTAAGGCATTCATTTTCACATTGTAGTTTTTAATGTCATAATACTTTAATGCATCTAATTGTTGAACATATTACAGTGTACTATGTTCTCAGCTAAAAAGTTATGGAAGGTTTCTGCACCCTGTACTTTATTGGTAGCCAGAGCCTTTTTACTAGTTATGGGGAAGACAACCTAGCCCTTTTTGGATTGATTTTAAATTTTGAATCAGAGAATGAAATATTAAAAAGCACGTTATTGTATTAAAGAATCATGTTCCATATATGAGTCTCGACTTGAGTATGTGGGTATTTACAGTTCTGAAAAAAATAATATGATTATTTGTTACTAGTAGCTTAGCTTGACAGTCATCATATCTAGTCTTATGAATTAACAGCCGAAGTTGTTGCTCTATTGGCACTATGCTTGGCATAAAAAATAAAATAACGCCCCCCTGATATATTAATTTTTGTTAAATTCTAGTTTTTATAAAGCAGTACTTTTGGATATTTTTGTGTGGCAAGCAGTAGTATAAAAATTCGGACTTATTCATCCAAAAGTCTAATTTTGATGACTGCTGTTGAATAACTGAAGTAACACTACCGGATATTTCAAAATTTCAAATACTTGATATTTAGTTTGCATATATTTGAACTGCTCTATAATATCCATATGTCGATTTGACTTGTCTTACAGGCTAGATGAGTCATTATGGAAGAGACTTGACTTGTCTGCCAGAACCCTGGGTCCAGGAGTACTTGGTCTTGTCTTGAACAGAGGAGTTATGGCATTACGACTGGCAAAAACAGAGGTAGTGATCATTGTTCTTATTAGACAAGTACACTCACAATAGACAATAATGTTATTTAAATACACAGCCTATGTATAAAGCAAGCCTCTACTGTTCTACAGGGGTAAATACATGTTAAGTTTGAATGTTAACTAATGTCAAAGAATGACGAAGATACTGTGAAGAACATAACTGTTTATCAGGCTTTGCTTTTTTGTTCATGTATCATTTAAGCACCACATTTGCTGAATGTGTTCATTTCTGATATCAGATTTTATGCCATTTGAACTTGTCATTTGATGTTTGTTCTCATTTCAGATTGAGGGACCAATATTTACCGGCCCATCTAGTCCTATGAAATCAGCAAGGTAAACTTTGTTTAGAATAATCCTTTTAAAGTTAAAATCAAAATTAGACTGAGATGAACAATCCGGAATTCTTCAACTAGTCACTCATCTTATATTAATTCAGACTTTGTCCAGTTAGCTTAAGTGGTTTAAATTAGTATTTACTGTTTATTACCATAAGCGCAGTTGTTTCTCAACAATTTGTACCGGGTTCAATTCCCTATCCAGACAAATGTCATTTTGGTTTGTTGTCACCAATTCAGACAAGTGGGCTTTCATTGGATAATTTGGTTTACCCACACAACTCAATCCACACTCTTGTGCAACATCCTGCCAACCAGAGTGAGTGAGAATTAGTTAATATAAGTTTACTCACAATCCACAATATGTTAAAACAAATATCAAAGAATCATTAAATTTCTGAAATGTTATATATTTTAACAAGTAGCATGAAAGTTTTGCACACACGGTTGGCGATACTATGTGAACTACACATTCCAGGTTGTGTAAAGTGCAATACCTGGACCTGAGTATGGCAGGAACCAGCCCTGAAGTGCTCGAGGAAATCTTCTCCATATGTAAAGAGCTGCGGAAACTCAGCCTGGAAAACCTCCAGCTAAACGACAAAGTGTGCAGGTAAAGGGATAATAGAAACAATGTTCTGATCATCTGGCACCAATTTCTTGAACAGTATTCTTTATAACATGGCTGAGGATCCAGCTAAGCACATTATATTTCTTTTGATATAAGTTTAATATTAAGTCATGAAATCAAAATTTAGAGCATTTAACTTCAGGCTAGTGTACAGTTATAAAGATTGCTGTTTTTTTGCTCGGACATTTCCATCTAACAGTAGAAAGTACCTCGAAATTAATATACATGACTTTGGATAGATTAATCTATTTTTATTTTTATCCCCCGCCTATGAAATAGGGAGGGGGATATTGAAATGGCGTTGTCTGTCCGTCTGTCTTTCCGTCCGTCACCTGCATTTTCTCAGTAACTAGCTGGTAGAATTTCATGAAACTTAAAATAAATATGAACCACTATACTGGAATGATGCCCGTCCAAAAAAAAAATTGATTGGTCAATTGTCCTTGGAGTTATTGCCCGTGATTTTTTGAAAAATGCACATTCACAGCCATTTCTCAGTCACTAGCTGGCAGAATTTCATGAAACTTAAAATAAATATGAATTACTATACTGGGATGATGCCTGTTCATTTTTCTTTTGGATTGGTCAATTGTACTTTGAGTTATTGCCCTTGATTTTTTGAAAAACTCTCATTTACAGCCATTTCTCAGTAACTAGATGGTAGAAATTCTTGAAACTTGAAATAAATATGAACCAACATACTGCGCTGATGCCTGTTTATTTATATTTTGGATTGTGTAATTTCTATATGAGTTATTTGCCCTTGATTTATTAAAAGATCCATGTTTGCAGCCTTTTCTATGCAACTAGCTGGTAGAATTTCATGACACTTGGAATAAATAAGAACCAACATACTGTGATGATGCCTGTCTATTTTTCTTTTGGATTGGTCAATTGTCCTTAAGTTATTGCCCTTGATTTATTAAAAAATCATTGTTTGCAGCCGTTTCTCAGTAACTAGCTGCTAGAATTTTATGAAACTTGATAATAATAAATGACATCCCCTTAGTTTTGTAATATCAATTTTTAACCCATTCACCGTTGAAAATAGTGCAGTTCCAGATAAGACGCCGCTTTTAAAGGTGGCGTCTTATCTTATACTGTACTATTTTGCAATGATTGATGTTTCCGAGTAAGCAGTTTCGGAAAAGACAGTTTTATTTAATCATCCCTCTGATTTATGTCGTTAAAATTTTTTAACAAAAAGTAGTCCAGGTCGATATTTTATAATTTGGCTCGGAAAGGGATAAACCAATGTGCTTATCTTATTCTTTCTGAATTTTTTTTTAACCTTCAAGCATAAACAAGCCATCAAGCACAAACAAGCCATCGTTGGCGGGGGATATCTTTTCACTGAAAATGCTTGTTATTTGTAAAATCAAGTTGAAGCAAATTTGGCTAAATGAAGTAAGACTTTAAACCTGTTTTGGTTTAGAAATTGGGCCAGTTGAAATGTTATACATTTCTCTCAGACTGTTTAAAATCATTTTAATAACAGTGGAACATGTAAATGCCATATGAGCATTTAGTTTTATTTGGATATTTCTGTAAACTGAAATTCAAGCTAAAATTTAATTGTCAACAATATTAACTGAAGAAGATCTTATATGTGTCAATAATCATATGAGGAATAATAATCATATATCGAATTCAAAGAGATGCTTAAGGAAATATTTGTTGAACTATTTGATATGTGAGTTTAATGTGTTTTACCAGCCTAATTTGGGTGAATCATGAGTTGACAACAATCAACATGTGTAAGGTAATCATAACCATATATGTAATCTGTAGTATGTATTGTGCCACTTGATCTAAGCCAGTATGGTCACTGTTTCTACTTTCAGTCTGATCGGAGAGAACCGTGAGCTGACCACACTCAACATGGCCATGTGTCAGGGCATCTCAGTCAACAGTCTTATACCCATACTCTCCAATTGCCGACAGTATGTGAAACCTTTTACACATTGATGACATTCAATGCCCTAAACATTTTAACAAAATTGGCTCAAAGTAAATTGTTGATAATAACATTGTATATTGAGAGCATGATTAACCTTGTTTGCCTTCAAATGAGATACAGCGAAATTTTGTCTGTGTCAACTACCGAATTTTACTGTAGATAATAAGCGCGTGTCAATTGTAAAAAAAAACTGGAAAAGTTAACAACATCCAATTGTATAAAACCAGTTAATTTTTAGGTAAGGATAAAGTAAGTCAAAATGTTAATTGATTTGTCAATATTTATCAAATAATCACTATTGACCAAATTAATTGCTGGAATGTGCAATCTAGCCTAAAGTTTACATGTTGATAAGTTAACCAGATATTTACATTGGTCCCTGTTTGACAAGTTATCCGCATGTTCTCTTTTGGCTATTTTGCACATAGAAGCATTCTAATCCGTCAACAGTCATTATTGAATAAATATCAACAAAAAAACATTTTGACTTATTTAAATCAAACCAAAGAATTAACTGGTTTTATACTTAAGAAGCTACCTGTAACAATATATGAATGAGGCCAATTAATTCCCACTATTACACTCGTTGCAGGTTGGAGTCCCTACATGTAGGATGGACAAATCTTCACCATCATAGCGTCGTCTACATGTGTCTGTGTGCCCCACCCTCTCTCACCCACCTCAACATCAGCGGCTGTAGGGAAAATATCACTGATGAAGGTAGGAATTTCTAGTTACTGAAAGTACCAAGTTTCCTTATTTTATTATCTCTTTATTCATATGAAATGAAAATAAGAATTTCCAAAATAAATTATTTCTCTTGATCTTTAATATTAAAAAAAACACCATACTTTAATGTTAAAAACACTTCTTTTAATTTGACTATGAACAATTTCAGAAATTGACTTAAGTAAGGAAATGAATTAAGAAACTTAATGAATACAGCCCCTGTACTACATCTGTTAAATGAACAAGCTTGAAGTCACTAGTGCTTGGCATAAGAATATCAATAAACCCTGCTATTTAAAATCCAGAATTTGAGCTATCCCAAAAGGCATTTTACAAGTGCAGGACCTTGTGTACCTTAGCTATATATTTTTTGTCGTATTTCAGAGGTTCTTCAACTGTGCAAGACGTGTCCCTATCTTCGGGAACTTGATCTCAGCGACTCTACGGCCCTGACCAACACCTCTGTCACATCTATAATAGAAAACCTTCCCTGCTTGGAGCATATCTCCCTCAGCAGGTGCTACCACATATCTCCTGGGGTGATACCGTAAGTAGAATCTTAACTGATGATTTTGTTTTGTTATGGTCATTTCCGGTTTTCACCGTCAAAATTTTGGCAAGAAATATCTTAAATGTCTTTCATTCAATAGAAAGTATATACCTTTGAGTTTGTCTTCAATAGACATTTATAACATAACCATTTGAAACCATATAGATAACTCCCAAAGATGGGCCATTTTAGTCATTAAAGGAATAAAATCACTAATTATTTGTGTTTTAGAAGAGAAATAGTCACTGGAATTATATTTTTTATGTTTTAGTGAGCTTAACGAGATGCCTTCGCTGATGGCTGTGAATGTTTTTGGGATGTTACGAGAGGGTCCGCTAGAAGTGCTTAAGGTGAACATGCCGAGGGTGGAAGTCAACACTTTCCACTTCTCTGACGTTGCACGTCCAACCACCGGCATCAGGCGTACCAGTATATGGGGAATCAGAGTGCGAGATAACGCTGCATAGGGCCTTTTATTGTTGTGTTTGTTATATTGCACCATATGTGTTCATAAATCTATAATATTCAAGTAAAAATTAGTAGGATACTGGTTAACAGGGCAAGTTTGTTTTAAAAGCACTGACTATGGATGTGATTATTGTTTTAAAATACTTATAGCACTGACCATGGATGTGAATATTTTTACATTACCTAGTGTGTTATAGGGACTCGCCACCAGATGGTACAATTGCAAGAAAAAAAAACATTGTCAAAAACTTAAATACTTTAAAATGATGTATTATTGGCCTCATACAAGCTCAAATTGACAATTCTAGGCTTGTTTTGTGGAAATAATGTATTTGCCGATTGCCATCTGGTGTCTAGCCCTTTAATTGACTAAGAACACCAGACATGTTAATATCACATTACTGCACTTAGATAGATTTTCCATTGTTGTTAGCCATTTGCATTAATTAACTGCTCATGGATGTAATCTTATACACTAAATGTTTAAAAATTAAGCTGGTTAATGTGTTTATGTATGTAAACCAAATGACTGTGTTCATTGAGTAGCATCCTGTATTGTGTTCATTTACTTGCAGTACAGGGCTGCTCATATTTTTTGTAAACCAAATATGTTCATTAACTTGCAGTACAGGGCTGCTCATAATCTCTGTACACCAAATGTGTTCATTAACTTGCAGTACAGGGCTGCTCATAATCTCTGTACACCAAATGTGTTCATTTACTTGCAGTACAGGGCTGCTCATAATTTATGGCCACCAAATGTGTTCATTAACTTGCAGTACAGGGCTGCTCATAAATTATGTACACCAAATATGTTCATTAACTTGCAGTACAGGGCTGCTCATAATCTCTGTACACCAAATGTGTTCATTTACTTGCAGTACAGGGCTGCTCATAATCTCTGTACACCAAATGTGTTCATTAACTTGCAGTACAGGGCTGCTCATAATTTATGTACACCAAATATGTTCATTGACTTGCAATACAGGGCTTCACATAATTCTGCAGTACAGGGTTGTTCATAATTTGATTACACCAAATGTGTTCATTTAAAATAGTGTGTAAGGTATAGAATCAGGGGAAAAATGTATTTTCATGCATTTGCAAAAAAAAATCAGGAATAGATGTAAACTTGATGAAATGTTTCAAATTGATAATTGCTCAACTTTAGAACGAAGTGTAACAGATAAACATTAATTTCATTGTTGTTCATCTGATTTATGCTCAAAGTAGATAGACTTAACTCTTTTTTGTTGAATTGAGTAACTTAGACAAAAGCATACGGTATATTCTAAGGCCACACCAAACTGAAGTAATTCTTGAAGATACTGCTCCAATTTGTCTAAAAAAAAAACCGAAGAAAAAAACACAAGAAACATTAAATTTTGTAAAGCTATTTTACATGAATGAACGCAAAAAATGTTAGAAAATTCCTCTGACAACTGCCTAATTACTGACATAGTTGTATTATATCAATCAACTGTGAAGCATTTTTGCCTGAAATTGCGCATAGAAGGGAGAATAAAGTTATTATTACTTGAGATAAGTGTTTTTAAATTATAAATGATCAAGGAAAAAGTGGTTTTTGCTTTCGCCCATTTCTGTTTTTAAAGGAAATGGAAAAATTGTATTTTTATTTCGCCAGCTAGTTCCAATATTTTAAACCAAAATCTACAGAACAAAAAAATTAAATGGTGTGGTCTTAAATTATTTGTAGGGAAATTTATCAAATCCATTCCGAATATATTACTATCCATGCTTCAAAAGTGCATATTTTAAACCATTCATTTTGCAGTTGTTCTGTGTAATTTATGTAAATCATCTTTTTTTAACTTGTTGAAAGAACAACAACATTTATACACACATTTTGGTCAGTATTGGCCTTAGAATAACATTTAAATGATTTCACTGTCAGTTACATCATAAAAGTGTCATTCAGGGGTTCCACCAAAGTTCAGGATTAAGACTAAAATCATGATTGACAGCTTTAAACTTCACACAGTTGTACAGTAGTAAAGATTGTTTTTTGCTTTGACTTTTGCACAAAAACAGTAGAAAGTATCTTGAAATGAAATATAAATGTCTTCAGAAACAATTTTAAGAGGAGGTATAAGCCCCTTTGGTTTGGGCATGAATCCCTTACTCTTAAACAGTCCCCCTGCTATTCTTCAAGATTGACAACTAGAGCTCCTTTGTTTGTGATAGGTAAATTGGAAATTAATGTTTAAAACGCAAGTTTATGGTCCAATTTTGTTGACCATTATAGATGATTTTTTTTTGTTAATTTGGCACGTATTACAATCCGTCTCACTGTCTATGTCATACTTGTATAAATGAAAAATGCGATAAATACATATTGCCACCAAAAGTGTTCAATAATACTTATACTGCAGCAGAAAAATGTCACCATGTTATTTAAGACATATTTTTGTTGTATTTGAGTAGATTTTCTCTGGATGTGTGTCTGATTTTAATTTGAAAGAAGTGTATGGCAAAGTTTACATAAGGCAATGATATTAATCTCCTACTGTTTGGATGAAGTGTTAATCAATACCTTTAGGTTGTTTCAATGGAATGGTTCACATTGACCGAATTGCCAGTAATTATATTACCTCTAGCAATTAAAATTTTTATGCAAATTCAGTGTTCATGTTGGTATTGATTGTATGTCTGGTGAATTCATTCCAACTTTATTTTATATTCGCATTAGTGTACCTGTTGAATATTTTAAATAAATTGGCATATCTGATGAATTTTATGGCTGCGTTGGCGTACTTGCTGAATTTTATAAATGCTTTGGCATACCTGGTGCATTTATAAATGTGTTGGCATACCTGGTGCATTTATAAATGTGTTGGCATACCTGGTGCATTTATAAATGTGTTGGCATACCTGTTGCATTTATAAATGTGTTGGCATACCTGGTGCATTTATAAAGGTGTTGGCATACCTGGTGAATTTATAAATGTGTTGGCATACCTGGTGAATTTATAAATGTGTTGGCATACCTTGTGAATTTATAAATGTGTTGGCGTACCCGCTGAATTTTATAAATGCATTGGCATATCTTGTGAATTGTATAAATGTGTTGGCATACCTGGTGAATTTATAAATGTGTTGGCATACCTGGTGAATTTATAAACGTGTTGGCATACCTGGTGAATTTATAAACATGTTGGCATACCTGGTGAATTTATAAACGAGTTGGCATACCTGGTGACCTAACTTATTTTGTGGAATGAAGAATATAATACACAGAATGGTCTCTATATTTTAACAGTGTGTGAATGTTTGTGAAAGTATGACCATGTCCGGTAAATTAGTATATTTTTCTATGATATCTGATAGTATATAATATGCATATAAGTGTTAATAACATTGTACCAGATTAAACTGGTTAATCAATGTTTAATTGATTTTGGCTTTTCTATACAAGACTTTGCTATAGATTTTTGTGAATGTTCATGCTGCATCGAGGCAATTTAATTGCTCAAATTGCCTATATGGATGAGTCTTGAATGCTACATAATGATTCAAATAAAGTCTTGGAAATAATGTAGACAAACCATCATGTATTTTATGTTTGTAAATTAGAAGATCAGCATTATAATATGAGAAGACGTTTTGTAGAAAGAATGTTACATGACTTGTGTATCGGTTGTAAATAGGTGTGTTGGGTGAATGTGTGCATAAACGCCTGAACTTGATTTAATTGATGCTCTTGTTTTATTGTTCATGTTTTAATTATGTTTTTACATGTGCAAAATCAATTGAATAAATTGTTGCTATTTTGGTACACATTCTGATGTTTTTCCTGATACTGTCTGTTGGCCAAACAGGTGTTGAGTTTAGAGAATGAATTGATAAGTTTATACTATCTTTGTTAAGCTCAATTGTGAGTTCGTGACGAAAGCTGATAGCTTATTGAATCACTCTCGAGTCCGTTTCCTGGGTAAAAACCAGTAATGGTGTCTATTTTGAGAGGCGTTGAATAGTACCCCTGGTGGGGATTGAACCCACAACCTCTTGGGGGAGAGGCAGACACCTACACCACTAGACCACTATCACCAGTCCTTCTCACCCAATAAATTGAAGTCATAGTTGAGTAGGAGGGCAAATGTCCTGGCTTGTATCAGAATGGCAGTGTCCTCTCAACAACTAATGTTGGATTGACATACAGGAATGTAGGAAGGTCATTGCATAGATCAACTGAAGAATTTGAAATTTACTACATTGAAAGAGCAAAAATGAATGGAAAATGCATTGGCTTGGTAATAAGCTTTAATACTTCCTAATTTCCTTAACTTCAAGCTTGAAGTTCTAAGTAGTAGGTTAAGGTTGGCATTACACACTTTTTCAACTCAATAACAGTGCTACTAGGTGGAGCAAAGGAGTTGTGACTATAGAAAGTTTATTTTCATTTTTTGGGGGGCAATCTAGCCTGGCCTAAAACATCTGGCTTTATTGCGGAGTTGCCGCAAGTATTCTCAGCATTTTTGGTGGTGCAAAATCTATAACACTGGCAATAACTAACAAGAGCTTTCATAGGACAGCTTGCTCGATTATATGAAAGTTCTCCATGAACTATTGCTACTTACCAAGTTTGGTCGCGATATGTCAACCCTAAATTAAGTTATTCAGTACCAACTGTTTTCAATTTTTAGTAACAGTGACCTTGACCCTAAGGGCCCCAAAAGCAATCCCTTAAAGTCTCCATTAACTCTTGCTATAAACCAAGTTAAGTAATTGCCCTTTTTCTACTGAAATAAAATTTATTGAATAGCGTAGGCTGCTCTTACCTTATAGCATTGGACAGTGCTAATTAAGTAAACAAACACATTTTAAGAGCCTAAAACTTATTGTCGAAGGGGGGGGGGGGCATTATTGAACTCCTCTGAGGTGTATGATCATACAAAACTTGTTGTGCTTGTGCTGAATTAAACAAAGGTTAAGGTCATTTCAGTCATATTTTGAGAGTTCAAGGGCCATAACTTCTGAGAGACTGAAGCTTTCTGGCTGATTATCACTATTGTTTTCAATGTTATGCCCATTTAAATATCTGCTACTCATAAACAACACAATACTGGCGATAGAGAGCAGACAATGTCAATTTCAACAATTCAAAAGTCAAAAAAGACATTAAGCTAAACAGGCTAGTTATTGTCCTAGAAATATATGCCATAGGAAAGAAATAATCAGGACCGCCTACTCAACATGTGGTTATGTTATATTTTTATCTCAACATGGCAAAGTTGTTTTTTTATCAAATTTTATTTATTTATAATTATACTATACATCATCATAAAGTAAACCACTAACAAATGTTTTCTCAAATGTTAAACAATTATTAAAAACTTCATTCTTTATCCAAATCAACACTAAAAAAACACAAAGTATGATAGATAAGACACTACCTGGCCATCAACAAATTTCACATTAATGTGGTGCGATTTTCTTCTTGTTTAAAAATACCACCTCCCAAAATATGCTTTCTGGTTGTAAATAAACAACACAGAGTCTACTATTCAGAGCTCAATTTCAGACCTTGTTAAAATGTACAATTATCCTTTAAAATGGACAACTTTATTTGAACTATCCCACTCCTATTCCCATTCTCTCATGTTTGCTTGTTCTCTTTTCTAGGTTTAACTTGATGCAGTTCCTCTTTGCTCATATACTTGTACTTCTTCGGGTTAATTCCATACGCTTTCAGTCTCTCATCTGACATTTGCAACTTCTTTCCTTCCTTCCTTCTCTGATTCTTCAATTTCCTTCTCTCTGCTTTACTCAGTTTCTGATCAAGTGTAACATCATTATGATCTGAAGCTTTGTCTGTCTGATTCCTTGTTGCAGTGTTATCTTTTTTTTGTTTCTTCTTTTTACCTGGAGCTTCTGTATCTCCATCATCTAGTTTCCTTTTTCTAGCATCACTGTTAGCTCCAATTTTGTTTCCAACATGATCGTCAAGGACAGCTTTAACATTTCCACCACTACCATTACCAGGCTTATCTTGTGAATTATCAACAACACCGGCATCAACATTTGCCGCATTCTTTTTCTTTTTTCTCTTTCTTCGTTTCTTCCCACTCTCACCCCCAGTTTCACCAACTTTTGTCACATTATCAGCAGTTCTTACAACAACATCACCTTCCTCCTCACCCTCAACATCTTCGTCCATACTCCCATCATCGACCTTCTCTTCTTCCTCTTCCTGACTACTCCCAACGTTTTCCTGACTATTTCCATTGTTTTCCTGAGAGCTGTCAGCAGTTTCCACTCCTGTGTTTTGTTTCTTCTTTTTCCCTCGTTTCCGCTTCTTTTTCCCTCCAGCCTCTCCTTTATTTCCGGCTGCTGTTGACGATGCTGCCTTCTCTTCTGCTTCCTCCTCACTACAATTTATAACAATGTATGTTTTACAAACAAACAAAAGAACAACCTTCAATGCATTGCAATAGCATGATGAAACAGACAGTAAAATAAGCATATGGGTATTAATACAGTTGAAATGTAATATTGCATAATCTTTCCACAGAAAATGAAAAAAAAACATGTATAAATATATACATGTCAGTATTTGTACAAGAAAAGGATTCCACTTAAAGTACATCAAAATTCAACATTTTCAATAAATATTTTGCAATAAAAATGATGCTTGTACTTGAATTCTAAATCTATGACTGCAAGATTGTGGTATGAGTACAGGATGTATTGGAAGTATTTCGCATAACTTAACCAGTTTATGTAATATTGGCAAGGAAATGAGAGAATAACAGGTAACTGATTTTTCTTTTACAATTCAACTTGGCTATTTTATTTTAAAAGCACCAAAATGCCTCAGGTGACCTGAAAAAGTTTTTGGTAAACAGCTCTGCATGTACATTAAGTTGATCTACAAGTATTGATAAAGAATGCTTTTTTTTATACATTTTGTATGAATCTCAGTGATACAAACAATCAGGCAGCTGATGAATGTTTACAAATGCTTGTGTGAAACTACTTTTTTTACAACAAATAATACAGAATTAAAAAAAAAATGCCATGAAATTCATGCAAAACTGCGTAACAAGTTCTAGTTACTTTTTATACTTATTTCTTTTATTCAATTGTTACGAAAGCTGAATCACAGCTGAGTCTATTTACTAGATGGAAACCAGTACTGCTGTGTCCATTTAGAGAGGCCACAAGAAATTGACCCTGGTGGAAACCTTTACCACTAGACCACCTTCACCCTATTACATGGTGACAACCTCCAGTATGATCAACTTACGTTTCGAAGAGACTGGTAAGGACCTGTTTCTTCCTGTTCTCATTGCGGGACTTGGCTGTGAACACCTTGATGTCGATCTGTTCCTCATCCTCTGTCCTGTGAGAACAATTGGTATAATACATGGCATTTTATGTTTCATTTATTGTACAATACAAACACTTTTGTTCCGGCTCAAAATTAACCATGTCATTAAGCATGCTCGCTATTAAAACATTGAAGATCTCATTATTTATCAAAGGTGGGCATAAAAAATGTATTATTCACATATTTCACAGTTTTAGCAATGATTTGTCCATGCAGAACCCATTTTATTATTTGAATATGTACCATAAGTACAGCAATTTTTTTATTATGATAATTATCTTCTTTAGCTGTAAACAGGTTAGACATTGATATTACATGTAGAGTAAAGCTATCACAGGAGTGAAGAATGCCACTAGACACTGCCTCAGAATGATGTGACAGTTTGTGAGCAACCTTTTTTGCTATAACAATAATTGAAGTTTCGTAATAAAACTTTTAACAGCCCTTCTGTAGCATTCAAAAATATTGAAAAGTGGGACATGATTTGATCTAATATTGGCAACTCTTTTATAGCCCCATATTTTCATATCTAGGAGTATAATGACATGACATCTCCCAACATGTCAGCAAAACAGAATTATCTGTCTAATTCTACACATTTGACGCATAATGCATCAAGTCTTCGACATAACCAGTCTTCGACATAACCCAATCAACCATTGACTTTGTACATCAACTTTGTTATCCGGTCTTTCACTAGCCAGACCTGTCGCATGTTTTTTTCCCAGAAAAAACAGGAAATATAGTCACTAGCCAGACCTGTCACATCTTTTTTCCAGAAAAAAACCCAGAAAATATACCAAAGCGAGACCTGAAATTGTTCCTTTTCATATCTATATCTGTAACAACAGTCGTGACATTTATTGAAATGCGCATAGTGGACATTTGCACTCTGACTGGTTTAAAACAGTTTAATGCAGATCGATCATTGACCTCTACTTGTGTTACCTGACCCTTTTAACTAACCTGTATTGACTCATTTTCTTCACAGATGCCCACGCATTCAATTCCTTGTCTCTAGCTTTGAGAATCTGAAAATAAATGTCATAATAAGTTTGTTTCAATCACAAGATGAAGTAAAGCAAAATGGGTGGACAACATTTATTTCCAACAAATTTGTTGAAAACAATTTACCGGTACTTTCATTATGAAATAAATTTGCAAAACAAGAGCGCTATGGAGCGACCTTGGTTTCTTCAGTTGAAAAGAAGGCGTAACACAACAATCATTTAATCCAGAGTTATGGACCTTGCTGTACATGTGCAGATGGCTTTTGGAAGCATGTGTTTCTATACATGTGTATTTTATTTGAATATTGTATAGGGTTTTTCATTTAACATAAAGGTTTAAAGCCTCTCACTATAATGTCACCACTGCTGATGACACCTGGCCCCAATATCACGAAAATACTTAAGTCAAATCTCAAACTCAATCTCAACTCATTTTACCATATAACGTCAAAATTTATTGAAAAATATATATGTTTTTACACATTTTGAACTGCTTTCTATCATTGAATATGTTGATTAAACCTTTGGTCTAGATTCCGAGGGAAAAATACTCTACAACCAAATATGTACTTGAGAACAACTCATTGCCTTTTAACAATTACTCAAAAAAAAGTATATTTTTTGCCCCAGAATTAGTTTTCTTTGAAATTTTGTCAAAATCCTTCAATAACACATTCTATGTTAAAATATGTTTTCAAAAAGTATAAAAACATGCAAGATTTTTAATAATACTATGCTTTTATGTGGTAAAATGAGTTGAGTGTGAGATTGAACTTGAGTATTTTTGTGATATTGGGGCTATGATAATATGTCAACTTTTTTTCTTAAATAACCCAAACCCAGATCAGCTAGAATAACATTCATGTTTATGTACATTTCCTATATAATGCCTTCATTACTTTTATTATACAAAAAATAATTGTCAATGAGTCCAAGTCTTCAATGCTACAAAGCTTTTAACAAGGCAAAATAATGGGTAATAAAATAATGATATACATGTCAAGGTGTGAAAGCCAATTTTTTTTATCTGCCCCAGTATCTTTAATGTTTTTTAGAACTTTATTGCTATCATCCTTCTATGAACATGTAGTTTTACCACAATGATGAAGAAGAGATTAAAACCCAAAAAGAAAATCGGGTAAATACTGTAAAAGAATTACCTCATCAACAGAGAGCCCATAATTATTGGGTGTGACCTTTCTGTACTTGAACCTACACGGGATGTCATCAATAATATCTTCATAATCCAGTTTGTAGTACTCGTCAAAGTAATTCTCAAAAGTCTTCTCTCCTTAAAATATATGGAACAAAACATAGAGAGAGAATACCGTAAATCAATGTGTAAAGGAAGCTTGCATAGATAGGACACAGGCACAAAATATGAGAAAAATCAGAGAAAGACTAAAAACCTCGAATATCATAGAAAGACCCAGTGAAAAAATGTTAACATTGTCAGCCACCAAACTCCACAGTCAGTTTGTTTTCAGCTATGATATTTTTTTGGATCATGAAAATGGCAATGGTTATTGTTAATCATGTGATATTAAATACCGGTAGGTAGCAAAGTATGTTTCTTTTTTTTTGGTGTTTTTTTACATGTACATTTTATAAAACATAACACGATTACAAAATACAAGTATATTCAAAATCAAATAGGGCAGCACAAGAAAATTACCAAAAGCACATTTATAGGTCATTGCACTGCTACCAAAACAAAACAATAACAACAATTCAATTTTGTCATCCTGGTGTCGCTCTCCTTGAAGCCCTAAAATTCTTCTTCGTCGATTGTGCATCATTCAAGTACATGTAATCTTAAACTATCTTTCTATTCAGTTTGATGACATACTTGGGTCAAAGACAGGTTTCTTCGTGCTAAGGGCCTGAGCCAGCTTGTGCTTCTTCTTGCTTTTTTTCTTCAGTTTCCTCTCCTGATCAGCGACTGGGTCGTAGTCAGCGTCCATCTGTAATGGCAGATATTTCACCACACAAATAGCAACAACAGCATTAAACAAATAATTGCATAGGAGGTTTTACAATGCCTTTTAACTACGGGGGGCTATCAAGTGTCCTTGGAACTGCTTTGTAACAAGGAGAGATTTTCAACACTGCTGTACTTTTGCTGATAATCTCTCCTAGCTGCAAAATTGCTTATAGAATTCCTGATGTAACGGCCCCCAGGTCGTAATCAGTGTCCCTTCGAAATGGGAGATATTACAATGGCTTAGACCATCTTATCAATATTTTTGCTACGACTACATGACTACCATTAGACTTCCGTGTACTAAAATTAACAGGTAATTACAAAATTAACAAGCAAATTCGTTGAATTGATATCCCCCGCCTGATTGGGCTAAGTCAAGGAATGGAAATCAATTGTTGATGAAATATTTATATATATGAGTTTGAGTTTGATTGCAACTGTTTGAAATAATATTGTATATAATATAACATTTAGAATTGACCAAGAAACCAAGTTTATGACTCCATGTTACCCAGTTCCAAACTAATCTAAGATTTCATCAAGGCAAACATTCTAATCAAGTTTCATGAAGATTGGTCCAGATGCAAGCAAAAAATATAGCCTCTAGAGTGTCCACAAGTTTTTTTTAAGATTTGACTCAGTGACCTCATTTTTGACCCCACATGACCTACTTGTTTCAAACTATTCCAAGATTTCATTCAGGCATTCTGATTAAGTTTTATGGAAAATAGAGCAGATGTATTGCCTCTAGAGTGTTCCAAAGATTTATGTTAGATATGACACAATGACCAAGTTTTTGACCCATTAATCCACTTTCAAAACGCAGTCGAAATTCAACCTAAGAGAACATTTTGACCATGTTTGAACTAAATCTGACCAATCACCTCCATAAAATAATTTCGGACAAGATTTTTGAAAGATTTGACCTAGTGACCTAATTTCCAATCACATGTGACCCAGTTTAAAACATGTCCAAGAGTTCATCAAGGAAAACATTCTGATCAAGTTTCATGAATATACGACCATACATATTGCCTCTAATGTGTTTCAAAGATTTTTCTAAAATTTGACCTAGTGACCTAATTTTTGATCCCATGTACCCCACTTTTACAAGCCGTCCATATTTCATCAAAAGGTACATCATGACCAAGTTTGAACATAATCTGACCAATCATTTCCATTCCTGACAAAAAAGATTTGACCTTGTGACCTAATTTTCAATCATATGAGACCCAGTTTTAAATAAGTCCAAGATTTCATCAAGGAAAACATTCTGATTAAGATTTATGAATATATGACCATGTATTATGCCTCTAGTATGTTCCAAAGATATTTCTAAGATTTGACATACTGACCTAGTTTTTGACCCCATGTGACCCACTTTTTTAAGTGGTCCATATTTCATCAAGGTTTACATCATGATCAATTTTGAACATAACTTGACCAATAATTACCATGATATGGTTTCGGACAAGATTTTTCTAAGATTTGACCTAGTGACCTTATTTTTGATCATATGTGACCCAGTTTTATTTAAGACCAAGAATGTATCAAGGAAAACATTCTGATAAAGTTTCATGAATATTTGACCATGTATAATGCCTCTAGTATGTTCCAAAGATATTTCTAAGGTTTGACCTAGTGACCTAGTTTTTAACCCCATGTGACCCACTTTTAAAAGTGGTCGAGATATGATCAATGGGAAAATTTGAAAATTTTCAGGGGAAAATTTGAAAATTTCAGATCAATGAAGGACGGACAGAAGGACGGACGGACAGAATAACGGACAGACAACGCCATATCAACAATATCCCCCTCCTGAAATCTTTGATTCGGCAGGGGATAATAAAAGATATCGGAAATGTAGATTACTCAAATCTGATAACACATAGTTCACTTATGGAGCATCACAACAGTTTATTTCATTATCTCAAAGTTGGTCTAAATGATAGAAGTGTTTAACCCATAACCGGTTGATTGTTTACAACTTCATTAAAGTTAACAACTTTGTTAACATCATCATAGTTAACTGTTAAAAGTGAACTTTGCCATTTAAACAAAACACTTACAGCTGAAACAGGTGTCTAAAACCTTGTTAATAATACTGCAGATCACAAATGTGTCTATGATGTTCCAAAAAAGTTAAAATTTGAAAATGAACAACGATGACATTAACAACCAGGTTACTTACAAAGTTCTGAACAATCAGCCAAATGTTGAAAACAATGCCGAGGCTATGATAATGACTTATAAAATAATACTTCACAGGTGAGCGTTTAAACAATGGTTCACACATACACAGAAGTCCGGGTCGTCAATATTGGGCTCTCCTTCCTCATCGAAACCTTGGTCACCAGATCCACCTTCATTTCCCGTCCAGTTCTCCCACTTCTCTGAAATAATCACTGACACTTATATACCCGGTACTGTACTTTATCTGAATTCAACGAAGATAACTGACACTTGGTTTGAGGTTTAATAACAGCTTTGACACTTGCATTACCACAACTTTGATTTAACTTGGCCTAATCATAATTATTATTGAAAATCATTGTATTTATATTGGGATTTTTCCATTGCACCCAAGTTTTAAAATGATCCATGCATGTAAATTTTTCATTTTTAAATCTCTGCTGGAAATGCTAACTCTTCAGTTAACGAAAATCTATCATATATTCAAAGAAGTTAACTACCCACCTGTGTCATATTCGTCGTCGGACATTTCAAAAGTGGGTTTAACTTCCTCTCCGCCATCCTCACCATAATACTGGTCATTGAATTGTTTCTGAAATTACAAATTACAATCATCATCATCATCATCATCATCATCATCATCATCATCATCATCATCATCATCATCATCATCATCATCACTTCCTCATTTAACTTAAGTTTCCTGTGATTTCCCCTAGATTGCCAATCTTGTAATGATTAATAAATACCGAGACAAACATAATTCCTACTTACCTCCATCATTTCGTCATGCTTAGCTGGATCAAAATCCTCATCCAAGTCATCCTCGTTAAAAGCGAGCTGCTTGTTTCCTGTGATTTTCTGCAGTTGCCCGATTTTGTCGAGTATCTCCTGGCGTTTCAACTTCTTCATCTGCTTCAGGTCCTCTCTCTTCTTTTCCTTGTCTTGTTTCTTCCTTTCCTAGTAATCAAAGCAGAATTTATGTCAAAGATACAGCTACGGGTTCTGATATTGGAAGGAATATATTGAGCAGTCAAACAGCTTACCTGAAACACAATTACCATTTCTGACCAATAGCAGTTTCAAAGTAATTATTTCCATTCAATTTGATAGAAGTAAACAAACAAAACATCACTATCCTACTGTTATAATATATTTACAGTGAATGCAAAAAAATTGGACATGCCGGATAATTTGTCTGTCAGATGTCTTTATAGTTTACGCAGGACATTATCATGTTACGCAGGATATGACTTAACATTATTTATTCATTGACATACAATATGACTTGTCACATGATACATTACACATCAGTTAGATAACGAGCAATAATTGAACAATTGGTGGCGTAATCTGCTGAAACTTCCAAGTCAGAGTAATTATCTGAATCAAATTCAGAGTCTTCATCATTTGCCATTGGTAAGTCTTTTTGCATATTAGCTGCTTCACAAATATGCTTTATCTCCACTTGACCATAAATAGATTACTCTGCGCTGTCACCAGTGGCATTTTCACACATTTTTCACCTGATATCTACGAAAGTGCCATAATATAAAATGCATCTGGCAAAAATTGTTTACAGTGCAGACTACCCCGTACTGACGTCTTTTCAGAAAATACAGGGAAGCCAAATTTTAGTTTGATCTTTGTGCGCATGCGCACTACAAAGATTTGGAATATAAACCCTGGTTAAAATGAGTTGTCAAAAGGCTTCATACGCGATGGATATTTTCAATTTTGGATATCAGTTTGACACTGACAAAACTATCAGACAATTTTGTCCTTTGTTCTTTGATGTTAACGGACAAAATTTTTTTTACCGGCAATGTCCAACTGTCCAACGTGTATTCACGTACACTGTATTCATACATGCATATCATAAGATTCCAGGTATTCAAGATGTTTTTCATATATCTTTACACATCTTTATGCATACATGTACCTTATGTTCAGTTTTTATGACAATCTAGTATATCAAACCTTAATTTCTTTCCTTTTCTCTGTTCTTTTGGTGTCTTTTCTTCTCACTGTGTCTTCCATGTTTCTCGGAAAAGTCTTGACCTACACGAAATACAATTTTTATTTTATTTTGCAAGGTCCAATTATTGAGTTTTTTTTGTTTCTGACCAATTTTGCAAGGTTTAAAAATTGTGTTGACAATTATTCATCATAATATTCACTGTGTTTTAAATTCTAAACTTTTAAAACCACGAAAAATGTTGAATATAAAATTGTGAAATTTAACCAATCTGCCCAGAGCCTTTTTACCCTTCTTCATAGCCAATCCCTACGGTCCAGACCCTGTTTATTCCCCAAAATAGCTTCTGAAATTCCCCATTTTCAAAAAAAAAAATTTTTACTGTTTGTTTTTTTGGGGTGTTTTTTTCCCAATATATTATTATTTACGGATAGCCTTATTAAACATGAAACTATCAAATCTATCAAACAATTACCTCAGCGGCATCTGGCTCCTCAAACCTGAAGTTGTATTTCCTTTCAAAATCAGCCTGCTTAACAAGTAGCTCGTCATCATCAGATAAGTCTTCATCCTCTTCATTCACGATTTCATCATATGTTGGCATCCTAAAATAGTGAAATGGTGGTGTTACATTATACTAGTGTACTAAAAGGATTTGCAAGCTTGCACTTCCTTGATTATACAGCATGAAAATACCGAATATAAATTGTCAAAACAAATATATGGCACCGTAATACGAAGATAAATACCAAATTACACAAGAAAGATAACGAAACAATTTTTTTTTTTTATTTAATATATGTTATAAATTATAAATGCCTCACCAACCTAAAATATTTCAGCTCTGATTTTGACATTTTTCCACTGCGTCCTACCGGTATCTTTTGTATTATGGGTTTTTACCCCGTTTCTCATCTTTTTTTTTGCTTGCGTATGTATGTTAGCGACCTATACTTAGTATAATATGGTATGTGAAAAATCGTTAATTATTCTCATCTATTTCATTTAAAATTACATGTGTATTTTTACAACAAAATTGTTCTTACCATGTTTGTTGACATCATGTGTGAAATGTGGTCTTATCATGATATTTGAGAGTTCCTAAAAATAATGCACATGTTCGCGTACCACGCTACCAACTAAACTGTCTGACTCCACGCTACCAACCAAACTGTTTGTCTGTCACACTATCAACCAAACCATGTGGCTACGACACTACCACCCCAACTGTCCATCCACTACACTACGAACCAAACTATCCGACTACCACACTAAAACCAAACTGTCTGGCCATCATACTACCAATCACACTAATGTACTCTTTAATGTACATTTCTTTACTGGCAAAGTTTTCAATGTGGACTGTGGAGGTACTGCTGGTTGAGATTGTCCTTCTACAGAACATTGAAACTTCTGAGCTAACCATTACATCTTTTCGCCTATTTGAGACTTCAAAGATAAGACAAGCCAAGTCCACTTACTCCTCATCATCGTTGTCCAGATACTGTTTGTTAAGGATGTAGTTTTTCAGGAACTTTTCTCCTTCATCTAATCCTCTGCTCTGCCAGTAGTTCTTCAATGGTTCCTGGAAAATTACAATTAGTTAACAGATAATTTTAATACATGTATTGTTCAAACATGTATGTTCTATTTAAAACAGAACATCTTAAAGTTTATGTATCAAATCAAATCTGTCCGATTGTTCTGTCATAACATATGACTTTCTTGGAATTCAAAATTTGATTGTAACAACATTACAAGTAACACCTTACAGTTTGTTGGCATCTGTATTGTCTCTTTACATCAACCAAGATGTCTTCATATGTTTCTACCTTTTCAATGCAAAATAGCAGCCTTGAAATCTTTAATTGACTTCTTGAACTTTGCACTTTAATTCCACATCATTCCCACATTAATTTTCCCAATGTCTCATTTCTGCCAATTCAGACACATAAATAACCACTGGCCACGAAATTTTCCTTGACCTTAATAATTTAACATGACCTTGACTTTTGAACTCAGCAATCTATCCCTTAACTTCTTTCTAGATTTAATACGGTCTGGCTATCCGTTATGCCACAAATATAATATTCTTTGACCATGACTTGCAATAAGCCAAAAGCTGTCCTTGACCTTTTATAAGCCACCTTGACCTTTGCACGTACCAATTTAGCCTCGACTTTCTTACTGGCCCCTATATCATATAAGTGCTCCCAAAGATTTCCTGACCTTGACACTTACTAGTTCAACTCCAACCTCCTTATCAGCCCCTACATCATCTTTCTGTCCCTTAATCCACTCTAGATAGTCTGCTTCCTCCTTCTGTTTCTCTGTCTGGGATTTTTGTCGTGGAACCAGCAGACCGTCTTCTGTCTCGGAGTCTGAGCCCGAACTCTCAACAGCCTTCACAATGCTGAATTCAGACAGTGATGAAATAAGACATATAATGAGGCTTCTTTTACACAATAAAACTTAACATCGAAATAAGTTTCATTACATCTGTTCAAAAGCAATTCATTTTAATTGCTTGATTAATTTGAAACGTTGTGAGAATTGTTTGATTAATTACAATTACATTGACAACTGAAACAAGAGCAAACCCAAACACCCACTTGTTTTTGTTTTTTTCAAAACAGGTGCTTAACTCCATAATTGAAAAAGCTTTTGGCCTTCCTATACATGTCAATAACATCTCTAGCAACAAGTGTACCAAGTTTCATTTGGAAATCTTGAATTATGGCCAACCTTTTGCACGCTGACAACAACGTTAACAATACCAAGGCCATCACAATACTGCAACGTTTTTTGTTGGAAAAGACAGCCGAGAGAAAACTAATGATATAGCACATAATTGTTAAGTTAAAAAAGGGTAATGCTAAGAAATAAAGGTACTTAAATGTATGCTTTACATGAAACGATTAAAATAAATATGAAAAATACCTCTTCCTGATCTTCTCCTGTTCCTCATGGTATGTTAGCTGACCCGAGGTGGAGGCCCTCATCTCCGCACTCTCATCCACCACTCTACAACAGATCATTCTCATATCAACATACTGCAGATTGGTAAAATTAAGTGAGGGTTATTACTTATGAAAATTCACAAATTGATCAGGTCCCGAATGGAAAACCAAGCCATACGATAATTTGCCTATGTTTCCCAATGATAAGAAGCAGAGTTGCAAATTTTAAATTTGAATTTAGTGAAAAAAAATCTTGAACAAAGCACAAACATTTAATACAGCCAATGTAGTGTACCCCGGTAATAGTTACAACCTTCATGTTATTTAACACCATACTTATTAATCAATTAAATACTAAAGAGCAACCAACAAGCATTGAAGTAATTTCAAACAGTGTACAGTAGAAATAATATGACAAATACTGTGTGATTGAAATACTTTGCATTTGGATAATTTTTTAAACTTAAGAAAACAATGTTTAAAAGATTGACATATACATAAAGACACTTACCCGCCTTTTTCCAAAAGAACTTTTCTTTCATAGTCCTTCAAGAACACTGGCTTATCTTTCTTCTTTTTCTTTTCACCAGTTTCTTGATTACTGTCTGCAATAAAATCACATACATCAATATCATATAGAACAACCAGTAATAAAAAAATTGTACTCAGATATTCCCTGTAGGTTACATAGTGTAATAGGAAGATGTGATGATACAACAATGACTCTGATAGAAGGTGTACTGTTTCAGTTACATAAACAAATATATTCATATATTGGTTCTCACCTTCATCATCATAAAACTTTATATCCTTCTGATATATTCGAGGATCTTTGCTTTTTAACGCAGAAAGTGTTCTAAGCCAATCTCGTTCAAGCTGCTGTGTGAGGGCCTGAAATATATTGGAATAATAATCACTGATACAGAAACATATCAAATCATTGGTAGCATAATACCAGCTTTAACAGCTTTATAATCAAAAGAAATCGTTTAAATATGATGCTCCCTTAGTGCAACTTTGTAAGAAACATGTCGAGGATTGAATAAAGGTGTTTTAAGGCGAAATGCATTGATTGTTAAATTTGAAAAGCAGAAAAAGTTTTTTAAGACTGTGGAATGTGGACCTTGTCCGCCTCCTCTCTCCCCCCAAAAATAAATAAATAAAATAAACAATAATAAAACTAGAAATGTGTCCATAGGACACGGATGCCCCCACTTCGATTTTTTGTCACAGAAAATAAGCCATAATGATTATTCAGGATAATCTGCGCAAGGGCAAATCCTTTTCAAAAATTAGATTGGATAAGATATTTTTTAAGTGTTGTTGGGAAATAAAGGGCCCTAACTCCTAAATGATTAAAGCGATTTCCATGGCTATCGAACTTGATCAAGGTATTATGGTCACAAACATGTGTTAAAAGTTTGGTGAGGATTGGACAAACAGTTTTCAAGAATTAGATCGGAAACAATCTTCGGGACGTATTTTTCAAGTCTTTTTTTGCAAATAAAGGGCCGTAACTCCTAAATGACAAAAGCGATTTCCATGGCTATCGAACTTGATCAAGATATTATGGTCACAATCATGTATGTAAAGTTTGGTGAGGATTGGACACATACTTTTCAAGAATTAGATTGGAAACATATATTTTTGAAGTTTTTTTGGCAAAAAAGGGCCGTAACTCCTAAATGACTAAAGCGATTTCCATGACTATCGAACTTGATCAAGATATTATGGTCACAAACATGTGTTTAAAGTTTGGTGAGGATTGGACAAACGGTTTTCAAGAATTAGATCGGAAACAATCTTCGGGACGTACGTACGTACAGACGTACGTACGGACAAGGGCAACCCTATACAAAAAAGTTCCATATGCAAAAAATGATAATTGTACCAATGCTTGCAAATAAACTTAGCTTGTCAATCAGTTAAATAAAACACAATCCGAATACTGCTATTTTGCAACAAAAAGAGTTAATTTGTACCACCCCATCAGCAGCTTTTAACAGTCAGTTTATACACTTCAAAAAGTTTCCTTTGTAACCATCCATGCCGGCATAATTTAAAGCTACCATTTTGTTGGTTGTTGAAAGTGAAACCAATGCAAACTGTGCATGTATCGATGCTTTGCATGACGGGTATGATACCATCTCTCCAGTAGTTAGTTCCACATGATATATATGTAAAAGTATTAGCCAAATCACTGATAGCTTTAATGTGTGAAGTTGATTGACAGGCAATAGATGTTGCACCTGATTTTGAAATTCACTTTGTGGATTGAGGTGAAATTAAAGCAACCAGCATTCAATGCTTTAAAACCTTAAAACACCGTATTTACTTAAGATTTATGTACATGTACCTCAGCATCTTCATCTTCTGACTCAGAGGAACTTGAAGAATCTTCATCCTCATCTCCATACTTGTCTTTTACTGGAAAAAATCATAAAAATCACAAATTAATTTAAACTGGTAATATGAAAACAATTATGAAGTAAAGCTATTACAACATTATATTAATAATTCTCTTCGGCATAATAGAACATGAGAGTGTGGTCATATGCTGTGTGGGAAACCAGGTAGTCCAAATAATTGTACGTTGACGGATTTTTTTAGATTTTTGATATGGCAAATCCTTCACGTACAAATTGTTTAGTATCAAAAGTGGGTAGTTGTTCCGATCAGGATTCCGGGTTAAAGCATATAGCGTCTATAAAATATCATAAAAACAAGAAATATTACCAGATAATGTTATTTTATATTAGTTCCGTACACAAAAAAATAAATATCCAACTTATAATTATGAGTTTGACGGCTTTTCTTCATTTCATTCTGTCAAAACATAACGATATATACATGACAGGCACCTGCAAGGCTTCAGGGCACAGTTTTAAATCGCTCGGAACATTTCGGCCATGGCCGAGTTGCTACGATTGTGTAACGAGGTCTATCTCGAAGCTTTGTCGGAGGAGGCCGAGTTATTACGATTGTATCGAGTTGTTCCCCTTCGCATAATTGTTTTCTGTGTCAGTCAACTTTCGTTTTATTGGAAAGGTAAACAACTTGTTTTAATGCATTAAATGCTTGTTTAGTGCAAAATAACATTTCACTTACATGGATAAATATGAATATAACTCTTTATGATCAATTTCAACCATAAAATACTTCATTTAAAACAATTTCAATATTTTAAAAACACCCCCGTTTTTTGCACATTCCCGTTTAGACGTTAGGGATTGGAAGAATCCCGTATAACACGTCTATTATTTTAGACTAGGAAACCAGGGTACCTGAAGGAAATGAACAATGTGTATGTACCGCAATAGACAACCAGCCAAATTTTTGTAAGAAAGGATCTTCAGTGCGTTCAGTAAAAATATTTAGGGCTAACGATTGCAGATTGGTTCCCTGCTTGCAGTGTATGCGCTGCGTTGCAACAGGGAAACAAAACAAAACGTTTGCGATAGTTTTGTAAATGCACGCCTTACTGAACGCACTGCAATAAAATAAAAACACATGAACTTGATGAATGCAGTTATTGATGGTTATTACAGCCAGCTTATTAAAACTTAATCTGTTCAAGAAATAGTTCCACGTGATATGTATTTCAGTGGTAGGAAAACAGTTTGCAAGATTTATTGACCAAGTTAAATTGGTTCATTGTTGCAACAACTGTAAAACCATGGTAGAAGAAACATAGATAACAATGAAATATCAAATACGCATTGCATATTATACGACAGCATCTACATCATAACAAATAGAAAAGACATATCCGAATTTTGACATTTGTCCGAAATTAAAAACATGTATTATAATATTACATTTCTGAAGTTCCTCTCTCTGTCGCCAAGAATTATATTGTTCAGCATAAGCTTTATTAATTTTGAAATCCCCTGGCATCGTTTATTGTACAAATGAATCAAATATAATAGTTTTTGTTGATGATTTTCACGTGTTTGATGTTTACAGTTCTTGTAGCCGCTTGCATCATTGAACTATATGAATATTATTGCAAAAAAGGTTATTAAGCATGCATGTTTTTAACAAAAATCATTAGTGTATTAAAAGTTGAGCTTTACTTAATAATCATTTTTAGAAATCAGCAAGCATGCTGATTTTGACTTCCTGTCAGTTGATTTTCTTTGGGTTCTTTTATTATTTATTTTTCGTTAGACTAAGCGGGCCAATTAATTGTTGACATGTTTCTCATCTTTTTAGCAACATGAAATGGTCATCACAAGCATCCTTGCTGTATATTTTGATAGCAATTTCTTTAATCTCATATGTCCTATTCTTGGTTGGTTTCTTTCCATTGAAACAAATTGTTGACACCAAGGCTACACTGAAAAATTACACGTTAAACACACACACAATTTCCCAACCATCAAATCAGGAAACTAAGGTTGTGATAGTTTTGATTGATGCCTTGAGGTCAGATTTTGTGTCTGAGGATAGATTTATGCCATTCGTACATGAGACATTACTGACTTGCAATGGTCGAAAGTATATTGTGAAAGCACATCCACCTACAGTGACGCTACCTCGGATAAAGGTGTGTTTATTAGTTTTCATCACAATTCAAGAGGAAAAGACAAAAAGGTTCTTAGTACTTAAGAAGCAGACATAACTTTTTTTTGCTTTCACACCTGCAATTACTTAATGTCAGTTTCTAGGGTGTGAGGTCATGGGTTCAATCCCTCATCTCCTTAAAAAAAGGCAATAAATGATACCACTGGAACTTTCGCGAACTGACATGAGGGTTGTACTCACAAAACAATTTGGAGAACTCAGTACTGGTTGTAACCAAGAAAGCTTCACACTAAACCTCTTGTATAGCATACTATCTTTTTTACTTTGGGGTATCTACATGTTTCAATTGACTGGTGCATAATGTACATATACATGTACATTGTACATGCTTTGTTTCTCATGACCAATGATTGAATCAAAGTGTAATGCTATTTTTGATAAAAAAGGGGTGATGCTGAGAACATTTATTCCAATTTTCTTAAAAGACATGCCATAACATTATGTTGGACTTCAAAATCAGATTTATTTAAATCTTATTAATTTTTTTTTTCAATAATGATAATGCTTTCAGGCTCTTACATCTGGCAGTATTCCTGGCTTTGTAGATGTTGTCCTCAACTTTGACTCCAGAAGCTTGACAGAAGATAACATTATTTCTCAAGCATTTGATCATGGAAAGAAGATCGTTTTCTATGGAGATGATACCTGGATTAAACTTTTCCCAGAACATTTCATTAGATCCGAAGGAACCACTTCATTCTTTGTCACAGATTATACTGAGGTGCGTGTTCGTTAATCCTTAATTTTTCTAAGTGCTACACATTGCAGATAAATAAATGATATTTTGTACTGCTTAAAGTAACACCTGATATCCATTTTTAGTCTTCTAGTATTTTATTTTAGTCATTAGTCACTCTGTATTTTCCCAATATTGAACTGGTTTAGGTAGATGACAATGTAACAAGACATCTCGATGATGAGCTCAAAGCTGATGACTGGGACATGATGATCTTGCACTACCTTGGTTTAGATCATATAGGCCACACTGTTGGCCCAGCTAGTCCCTTGGTGGCCCCTAAACTGCAAGAGATGGATAAGATCATACAGAATATATACACCAGTCTTGAAAAGAAAGTAAGTCATTGTATATTTTAATTAAGATTGTCCAAAATGGACCGATGTGTATCTGCTTAATTACTATTTTTTGGCAATAGCATTGCCTGCCTTGATCGATTAAATTTGATACAAATCTATTTTACAAGTGTTTTGAAAAGTTTTGTTACTTACTTCTAAAGGGATGCCTTGATTGACCATTTTCAAATGTGAGGCTGTCTATTTCTATCTAACCAATTATCTATATTTGGTACTTGTGCTAATTTTATGATTAGAAATGACACAGAATGGCTTATACACCAAAGGCAATCGCTGTCCTTATAGGATACTGTTCTTTTTAGGGTTCAGATTTCCTGGTGCTTGTATGTGGAGACCACGGTATGTCTGACCAGGGAAGCCATGGTGGGGCCTCAGACAGGGAGGTCCTTGTCCCTGCTGTGTTCCTCAGTCCACTCTACAAAAACCATAGTAAGTGTTGTTAATTGATATTGCACTGAACAACCCTAATATATAAATATTCACAATAGTTAAGCCAACTGAATGATTTACAAGTCACATAATACATGTAACTCTGTACATGCAAATGCACTTAGTTTCAATATATTCTTTTGTAAAACAAAGTCGGTAGTTATTGTGGGCAGTTGGAGTCTGACTTTAGTGCAGTGTACATGTATGCCTTTGTAGATTCTAAGTTCTTCTTTTTATTGTCAATGTCACTTCTGAATTTTTTAACACATTTATATTTGTATTAAGTTTCAATAGCTATTGTCAGAGAATACAAACCTGATACAGTAAGGATATCAGGAATATGGAGAGCCCAGCAGCAGCTACCTACTACAAGTGGACCTGGCCCAACTCTGTCTGTCCGATTGAGGCTGCCCTTCCACTCTGTCGGTCGGTCAGCTACTTGTTAGTGCCTTAGACAGCTTTTAAAATCATTTTCAATTTCAGAAGACTCTTGGATATCCCAGGACCAGCTGTTGACCTGGTCCCAACTCTAACTATCCTGTTTGGGCTGCCACCTTCCTCAAAAAGCCTTGGTCAGCTACTGGTCCTTGACTAGGGCATTCTATATATTCATATTTCTTCCAATTTCAGAGGAGATGTGGAGAGCCCAGCACCAGCTGTTACAAGTGGACCTGGCCCCAACTCTGTCTGTCCTGTTGGGTCTGCCCCCTCCCTCTAACAGCCTTGGTCAGCTATTGGTCAGTGTCTTTGATGGATTCACTGACCAACAGAAACTGGACAGTCTGTACGTCAACTTACAGCAGGTCATAAGACTTATGGAGCAAAGTGTGGAGGACATAGAAAAAGGTATATTTTGGCTTTTGGTTTTCATTTTTAAATTTGTATTGAAAGTATGATTATATTTAGTCTTAGGGATAGTATGTTTTCATGTGTAATTTCGTTTGAAAATGTTTTAATACAGCTATATCATACTGAAAAACAAACATAATACCAATTTAAAGGGTCTTATGTTTGTCTTTTTAGTGGGTGTCCTTAAATTTAATAAATATTTAACATAGCTATTGTATGATACTTAATATGACAATGATAATACATTGATAAAGCAGTATTCAGCTCAAAAAGGAGATGTTTTATTATATGGTTGGTGTGATTGTCATTTTTGTGGTATAATGCAAACCTAAACCATGGCTGTCTAGGGGTGAGAGTGGTCTTGTGGTATAGAGGTTTTGGGTTTGAGCCCCACTAGGGGTCCTTTCTCATGACCTCTCATAAAGGACACAGTACTGGTTTCTGCTTTTAGTTGTCTGAACAATTGAGCAACTATTGTTTTAGTATAGACCAACTGTGGCCATTACTCTAAAACAGTAAGACAGTCATATGAAACTTGTTACACATGTTGCAACGGACAATACGCACAATTCTCTTGTTTTCTGAGTAAAATCCCCTGGGAAGCCTTCTAAAATATAATGACATGTATGCACATGTAATGAAAGCCCAATAACTCTTGTGTTAAAAATTGTTGAAAATTGCACCTTGTTCTACTTTAAAAAAAGAAAAATAGATGGGCATTGACATTCACTCCCTTGCACTCTTGTTATTTTATGAGAGCCTAACTATCATGTTCTCAATGATTTCCAGAGTCCAGCTATGAGCTAGCCCAGTATGCCATACAACAGCATGATAACTACTTGACCACTGGTCAGCCTGAACCAAGCCACATCTTCAGGAGCTATGAGATGGCCCTGGACAGAATGACCAGTAGGATAGCTGGCTCGCTGACCACTTATGACCATTATGCTATGCTGTTGGCTGTCATTATTTCATTCATGGTAAGAAATGAGTGTAATAAGAGGTAAGGCAAGTATTTATTTCCCATATATTTAATATCATTTGGTAGCAATATTTTGAGCGTGTCTGATATACCAAGCAAGAATGTCAAATTATTGCCAAAGCCATTATTTTGTCATCAGCTTTGGTGTGCAAAGACTAAAGCTTTGGCTTTTACTCAAAATCTGTTTTAGATTTTCACACACAACTTATTACGCATGTTGCCAGCGCCGATACGCTCCTGTGTAGCAAGGCGAAAAACTCTGACTTAATTAATTGTTGAAACAGGCTCCTGTTTTTAATAAAAAACAGAAGTTGGCATCTGCTTGCATTGCTCTAGTTAAAACCTACAATAGCCATTCATTTCGTTGCTTAAAGGAGATGGTACTCATTCAGCGTACATTTCAAGCATTTTTTCATCTTAGCACATTCATCTCTTACAAAACAATTGTCATTTTTATTTCAGGCACTCAATTTATCATTATGCTTGACAACCTCTTCCAGAGTTGAAACCAAAATTACTGTGTCAGTGATTGGTGGAATTTGCCTGTCAATCATCCTGTTGTTTGGTCACATGACTGCTTGTACCAGCCAATCATTTCACAGTGCTGTCCTTTGTGGGTGGAGCATCAAGTCTTTGGCTTTGCAGATGGTGTTACTGGCTTCTGTGATATTCCTATGTTTTAATATTTTGGCAAACTTTAAACAGATTTTGACAAGATTGAAAATGGTGAGTTAGCTAATCAACACTTACAATACAAAAAATAATATAAAACTATTGTACTTAAATTAAACTCTCAACTGTATACTTGAAGACTAAAGCCTATAGGTCAGCATTTCTATTTTAAGTTTTGCTTTGAGAAATAAAATAAGACATCCATCACAAACAATGCACAAGAATTTTACCATCTTTATTTTTATTTCCATGCAATCTTTTTCATTTATTGTAGCTGTCACCCAAAACAAGTTTGGAACGTCTATTACTGTATGGCACCCTATTCCATAGTCTCAGTTTCGGTTCTAGTAGTTTTGTTGAGGAGGAACACCAAACATGGTACTTTCTGACCATGACCTTCTATCTGGTTGCCTTGGTGACTGAGGTCAAAGGTCATATCATTAATGTTGTGGGTAAAAAGACAGATATTTTAGTTGAAATAGCAAAATATGATGATGCTAGAAATAGTGTGAACTCTGATGAGGCAAACGTTTTGAATGTTAGTAATAGCAATGGGTTATTTAACAAAAAAACGAAAACAAACTGCGAACAAAAAGTATTTGATGAACAAAACCATCTGAGCTTTGAACAAACATCAATGCAAAAGAGTCCATGTGAAATAAAGAATCATAGAAAACAAATACCATTTTATCAGTTGTTGCCATGGAAGCTGATAGTAGGCATAGCAACAGTGATGTTGCTAGGCAGATTGCTAAGGATTCTAAACCAGACTGGTAACAAGTGGCTGGATGTACCAGATGTTGGAGACTGGTTGCTAAGGTACTGACCTTTTTATTTCAGTAATATGATTTTTAAACCAAGATAAAACCAAATATTTATTACATGCTTAAATACATGCTTTACTGGTATTTCAGAACAAGACATTCCAATGCACAATTCTGTACATTTACTCAATGTTGTTTAATTGATCTATCAATGAGGGCAATAGTGATCTAGTTGCATGGATGTTCACCTTATCCCACAAGAGGCCATAGTTGCATACAATACCAGGAGCTCTTTTTTAACCAGTTCTGCTATCTACCCAGGAATCAAGAGTAATTCATATCAGCATCTACACATGTTCAGAATAGAGCTAAATTGAATTTGTATGAACTAAACTGATCTCTCAGATTATTTGCTGATTTTGATTAAACATGTACATTGTATATGAACAAACGAAGTGAATATACTTTGTTGATAGTTTAATGCTTTGAACTTGCAGCATATTATTTCAAACATAGAATAGAGAGAAAATATATGTTATCACTTAAAAAGACTGTCTCTTATTTCAGCCCTGAGAACAAATCAACCCTTTCTGTCTCAGTTGTCGGGTCTCTAGTCATCATTTTCCTGTGCATAATACTCACTGGTGGAGTTGCCATGCTGGAGTCAGTATTCTTTACTGTTGGACTTGTACTAGTTTACTTGTATAGAGTCAACAGTGGGGAAATACTTGGTGTTTCAGAATTGCTGAATGCTCATGACAATACCAAGTACGTAAAACCATCTTTTTATCATTTGTGATCTCTTAATGATAAAAAATATTGCCAAAAAATGTTAACTCATTTGGAAAGAACTTTCTATTTGGCTCATGAAAAGTTTCATGTGGTCTGACATACGTGTGGCATTATACAGCATTTAAAAATCCATATCCAATGAAATGGGGTATAAATATTTTCCACTGTTAGATGCATAAGTTCCATGATCTTTATTGTGGTACCTTTCGTGAGGCCCCAATGAAAGTCTTGTATTGCTAAACTTTATTAAAATCAAACTATTGATTACATTTATTCATTGGCAAATAAAAGAAATCTGGAGGACACAACTCATAGGGCCTCCAATAAGAAAATCAGTGAATGGAAAGTTGGAGTTAATCAACAAGGACAATTTTTACTTCTTTTAATGCCAATGCAGTTTGTCTTACTTAATGTCGTCCTTGATAATACAATTTACAGTATTAGGCAATATCGATAGCTTGGATTTCACAAATTGCTTCATCACTAAAAGTTTCCATTGTTTTCTTTTACAGGTCACATGGTATATTTGAGGCCCGGCTTGTGTACGCTGTGATACTTTTAATGAATCTCATCTCCGTTTACAAAAACATTTCTCATCATTATACGAACAAACATTCCACATTTGAACATCACAAAGAAGCTACACGTGATCAAAATAGTGCCGCTACTAGTAAATGCCAAGTGCCATATTCCCTTACTCCCATTAAAACACTCCATCTTTCATGGATATTGCTTATGCTCCTGTTGCTAAGAACGCATAACACCATGTTGGTTGCCATGGTGACGCTACAGGAGTGTCTGCTATGGAAAGACGTCATAAGGCGAGTTGGACTTTCCCCGGGGTACCTTGCCCTGCTATGCTGGTGGATGGGACAGGCAGTGTTTTTCCAACAGGTTTGTATACAATTGTTTTGCATATAGGTCCACCTATTATAAAGTATATTTCTTGCCAGATAATGTAATTGATGTATTGCCTTTGATCATAGGAAATACAAGACAGTTATCTATACTTACATTACTGAAAAGGTTTATTTGTGTTTTTAAGACAATAAGTCATTGATGTCATAGGTTACGTCGTCGAAGTGCAAAACAATAAAAAAATGTTGAATACTGTATGAAAAGAAAACTTATACACTCTATTTATGACCCTACGCATGACTGTAGCAAGGCCCATAACTCCGACTTTTAACAGTTGTTATGTTATTCCCCGATTTGACTTTTCAAATCGATCATTCCACAATACAATATAAGTATACATGTACCGACTTGTTTGCAATAACTTGAGAGGGGTGGGTGGGGGGCATTGGAGTCACCTTATTGTCGACAGGTCGGTTGAATGTCTCACACAATGTATCACTGGGATACTTGGTACACTTTACCACCATGTGTTGTATGTGTGTCTAGTATATTTTTCGTAACCCACGGACATTTCGTCTTTGAGTTATGCACCCTTGATTATATTTTTTTTCATTTTACACTTAGGAGTTTGTGTTGTACCTATCGCTTTTTCCGTGACCCACGGACATTTCGTCCTTGAGTTATGTACCCTTGATTATGATTTTACATTTTACACTCAGGAGTTTGTCTTGTGCCTAGCGTTTTTTTTCGTGACCCACGGATATTTCGAGTTATGTACCCTTGATTATGATTTTACATTATACACTCAGGAGTTTGTGTTGTGCCTAGCGTTTTTTTCGTGACCCACGGATATTTCGAGTTATGTACCCTTGATTATGATTTTACATTTTACACTCAGGAGTTTGTGTTGTGCCTGGCGTTTTTTTCCGTGACCCACGGATATTTCGAGTTATGTACCCTTGATTATGATTTTACATTTTACACTCAGGAGTTTGTGTTGTGCCTAGCGTTTTTTTCCGTGACCCACGGATATTTCGAGTTATGTACCCTTGATTATGATTTTACATTTTACACTCAGGAGTTTGTGTTGTGCCTAGCGTTTTTTTCCGTGACCCACGGATATTTCGAGTTATGTACCCTTGATTATGATTTTACATTATACACTCAGGAGTTTGTGTTGTGCCTAGCGTTTTTTTCGTGGCCCACGGATATTTCGAGTTATGTACCCTTGATTATGATTTTACATTTTACACTCAGGAGTTTGTGTTGTGCCTAGCGTTTTTTTCCGTGACCCACGGATATTTCGAGTTATGTACCCTTGATTATGATTTTACATTTTACACTCAGGAGTTTGTGTTGTGCCTAGCGTTTTTTTCGTGGCCCACGGATATTTCGAGTTATGTACCCTTGATTATGATTTTACATTTTACACTCAGGAGTTTGTGTTGTGCCTAGCGTTTTTTTCCGTGACCCACGGATATTTCGAGTTATGTACCCTTGATTATGATTTTACATTTTACACTCAGGAGTTTGTGTTGTGCCTAGCGTTTTTTTCGTGACCCACGGATATTTCGAGTTATGTACCCTTGATTATGATTTTACATTTTACACTCAGGAGTTTGTGTTGTGCCTAGCGTTTTTTCCGTGACCCACGGACATTTCGTCTTAAAGTTATGTGCTATTGAACAGGACTTTCATTCTCTTGGTTATATTGGAGTTTCTAGAGGGAACTTGAAGTAAGTGTAGGGATCTTCTCCCAAAGTTTTAGAGATATCAAGTGCCTGACATAGTTTCATGACCCTTAGCCATCTCGTTCCCATTTACCCTAGCCAGTTTTTTTTAGTTTTGTGCCGTATTTAGACAATACTGTTTCTTTAACTGTTACTCTGTATGTATTTTATAAATACGTCATGTCTTAATACATATTGTAAATACTACTGTCAATTTGAGTATTAATATTTTTAGCGACAGCTGATAGGGTTGTTATCCTCGTCGTTTCGTGTGCTTGTCAATGAATGGTGATCATGAGCAACAATGTGTTGCAATAATGTCACATATGGCCTTAAGCGAAACTGACGTCTTTATAAGATAAGAAAATTATTTTCAGGCATGTGCGGCTCGTTGGTCTAGGGGTATGATTCTCGCTTTGGGTGCGAGAGGTCCCGGGTTCAAATCCCGGACGAGCCCAGAATTTTTTATTTGTTTTTGTTTTTAATACGTCCTTGCATCATCGCTGCAAACGTGTCAAGGTATCGTCCGTCTACACCACTGTAATACCTGAGCAGCTGCTATACACTTTGTAAAGTAACGTTTTCGTGTACGAGTAGTTACGAGTTCACGATAAATTTCATTTATTTTGTGAAATCCATCTCGGTGCTTATGTCGAGCAGGTACAGTACCAAGCGAAGTAGTCGGACTGCTGAATGCAGGGATCTTTGGGATCATCGGAAACTAATACCTATCAGAATCAAACAATGTATGAAATATAAACGTACTCTTTTGCGTGTGTAAAAGCCGGTGAACAGTCCAGTTTTCATCGAGAATTGTTTTATATAATAGACATAAAATTTGTACATAGACATTATTTTATTTAAGAAGCAAATTAATAAAATTACTATATAATCATAATACAATTTGTTATATAACCGCCCATTAATGTTATATCTCAATGGTAGCTTTATTCAAAAACATAAGCCATGCAAAAAAATATATAACGGTAAACCGCATTTACTTATCCTTGCATTCTAATGATGGATGGCTTACATTTTTTACTTTATAAATTCTTCATATCTTAATTACAAATTGTAAATACTACTGTCAATTTTAGTATTAAAGCTTCACTCTCACAGATTGACCGTTTTGACAACTTTATTTTTTTTTGTCTTGGAATGAGCTAATTGTTGCGTAAATATTTGGAAACCAGTGATACTAGACTGCTGACAAAATATCAGATCCCAGATTTTAATATTTACGTTCAAAAATTGATATTTTGTTATTAAAAGCGTTACTAACGCTTAATGAAAATTGGAATTGTTCAGCCTTTTCCAAACAATCTGTTCTATTGTGAGTTTTCTCCCACCTCAGATAAATAGATCCAAAAAATTAACCATGCTAGAAATTCTTATCTTGCCCACGGGCGATGATAAAATGCCCGTATGGAACTCCTTTTTAATGGTCGCCACATTGTGATTACCCCCCTTGTTGAAAACTGTCGTCTGCAGCATCATGGGAACCTTGTTTTGTGGCAATATTTAGAACGCTAATTAACTATATATCGCTTCAAATGTCACCATAAAACAGTTTTCACGCACATCTTTAAGAAATAATGCTTCACTGTCCTTAGAACTATTTGAAGACCGGTTTGACTATTAACATAATCTGAATCATGCGCGCATATCCATGACAACCACAAATTATCGCATATCCATACACAATAAATTTCACTAAGCACAATAGAGTTCCAGCCAAAAATACATTTTTACTTAATTTTGTTTAACTGAGGTGGGAGAAAAAGCATCTACCATAGCCGCTCGTGTCCCGACCCTCGCTCAGAGTGTTTTGCGGAAATTCGGTAAACCTCGTTTCCGCAAAACACCCTACGCTCGGGTCGGAATGAACCTATCTTACACGAGCGGCCATGGAAGATACTTATAATCTTATATGACAGAATTAAAGTTATTGCTATTAAAATCAGCTGATTCTAAGACAAAACCTGAACGAAATATATGTCAAAACCGATAATCTGTAAGAGTGCAGCTTTAATAGTTTTAGCGACAGCTGATAGGATTGTTATCGTCGTCGTTCCACGTGCTTGTCAATGAAGGGTGATCATGAACATTGTGTTGCAATAATGTCACATATGGCCTTAAGCGAAAGTGACGTCTTTATAAGATAAGAAAATTGTATATAGATATGTGCGGCTCGTTGGTCTAGGGGTATGATTCTCGCTTTGGGTGCGAGAGGTCCCGGGTTCAAATCCCGGACGAGCCCGAAATATTTTATTCGTTTTTGATTTTAAATTGTCCCTGCACCATCACTACGAACGTGTCAATGGGTGACGTCCGTCTCCACCACTGTAATACCTCAGCGGCTGCGAAACAGCTACGGGTGTGAAATCCATCTCGGTGGTTATGTCGAGCAGGTACAATACCAAGCAAAGGAGTCGGAATGCTGGACGCAGGCTCTTTATACTTTATAATATTTGGGATGATGGGAAACTTAAACCTATCAGAATTAAACATTGCATGAAATTCAAACGTACTCTTTTGCGCTTTTAAAAGCCTGTGTTGATCATATTTTTTCATGATCAACGGACATTGTGTCTCAGAGTTAGGTGCCCTTGCATATGATTTTCACACTTTTGCTATATCGGAGTTTGCGGGGATCGAATTTCTCCCACATTTGAGATATCTCGCTTGTACTTGGTACACTTTACCACCATGATTGGTAGTTGTGTTAAGCATATTTTTTGTGACCCACTTAGTTATGTGTTCTTAAATATGATTTTCACACTTTCGGGCATAATGGAGTTTGTAGAGAGAACTTGAAGGGAACTTCTCCCACAGTTTGAGAGATATCACTCTGATTTTTGTTACAAATTATCATCAAGTTTCGTGTCTCATCGCCATCTCGTTTCTCCATTCCCGTACACCAGAGTGATGATGCTATGCGTTAGGTTTATCATTATGAAACATCCGATAAATGAGAATGTGTTTCAATTGGCCCCAGCAAACAATGTTTTCAGTTATATGCCGTTACACATTAGCTGTATTAAATTTTAGGTTGACCTTGTGACAAATAGGTATTACTTCCCTATAAATTCAAGTATTAAAGGTAGAATAAAATAATTATTCTGTGAAATGTAAGCTATCCATTATTAATACAAACAATTCCTACTGGTTAAGTTTCATTTCAAAGTGACAAAACGTTTAGTTTTCATCGAGAGCGTTTTTATATTGACATTATGTAATATGTAGAAAACAATTTATAAAATTGATATATAATCATAATAGTTTTTTTTGTTTTAAAACCTTCCATTAATATTAATTCGTAATAGTAACGTAATTATGGTGTTATGCAGAAAGTTTATCCATTAAAAAAGAATATAATATATTATGGTTAATCAATTTATATTGAACATAGAAATAATCTTGGTATTAATATCTTAAATATCTTTGCATTCTAATGATGGATGGCTGACCTTAATAAACTATGAGGTACCCATATTATGTTCGCAGTATAAAAATTATACTAATAATTATGATAAATACTACTTAACTATTTAAACAATACTGTATTCTTAAACTGTAACTCTCTGTGTTTATTTTAAAAATACGTCAGGTCTTAATTACAAATAGTAAATACTACTGTCAATTTTAAAATTTAAGCTGCACTCTCACAGACTGGCCGTTTTAACAACTTTTTTTCTCTCTTTTTTTTGAATGATCAAATTTTGGCGTAAGTGTTTGGAAACCAGTGAAACAAGACTGCAGATAAAATATCAGACCGCAAATTTTCATATTTACTTTCAAAAAGTATTTAGCAAACGCTTTAAGAAAATTTAAATTTTCGGTAGTGGTCTAAACAATTGAGATCTGTCCTACTGTGAGTTATCTTATATGAACGAATTGAAGGCATTGATATTAACATCAGCTTATTCTGAGACAAAAACTGAAAGAAATATACGTCATAACATTCAATCTGTGAGAGTGCAGCTTTAATAGTTTTAGCGACAGCTGATATGATTGTTATCCTCGCCGTTCCGTGCTTGTCAATGGATGGTATTCACGAACAATGTGTTGCAATAATGTCACATATGGCCTTAAGCGAAAGTGACGTCTTTATATGATAAGAAAATTGTACATAGATATGTGCGGCTCGTTGGTCTAGGGGTATGATTCTCGCTTTGGGTGCGAGAGGTCCCGGGTTCAAATCCCGGACGAGCCCAGAATTTTGTATTTGTTTTTGTTTTAAAACTAATCTTTATGTCCCTGAATCATCGCTACAAATGTGTCCATGGATGTTGTCCGTCTTCACCCGTGTGTATCACAGCGGCCGCGAAACAGGTGTCGAACAGGTACATGTACAGTACCAAGCGAAGGAGTCGGAATGTTAAACGCAGAGCCTTTTTACAAAACAAAAAACCTATCAGATTTAAATAATGTATGAATTTCAAACATACTTTTTTGCGTGTGAAAGTCTGTGTACAGTTTGCGTGTCGGCGGCTGTTGTCACACCAGTTTGCACTGTCCTGGCTCAATGAAGGCTGGGTGTCCTATTATTGACATCTTTTTTGCCATATAGATAAGATTTGGCAGCTCTAACATTTTTGTTTCTGCGGTTGACGTTTCGATTAAGTACGTCAGACTAGCCGGATACCAGCGCCCGATGTGTCTAATGTCCATTTCAGCACTATCATAACACCAAGGAAATCTATCACAAGAAATGTCTTTCGTTTCAGGGCAACTCTAATAGTCTTTCTACGGTTGACGTCTCGGCAGGCTATGTCGGACTAGCCGGGTATCAGTCGACCGTTGTTGGGGTGCTGCTGTTTTGTTCCACGTATGCCGGGCCCGGCTTCTGGCTCATAGCGCTGGTTAAATACCATCTGGAGCTGGGTCAAACACAGTGAGTATTAAACGTTTGCAATTACATACCGTCAAAATGGAGTTAAATACTAAATAGAAATAAAAAATATGGAAAAATGTACCAGTTTAAAAATACATTACTATACATCATTTCAGATTTTTTTGGAAATTTAAGATGTCATGTGTATTCATGCATTGACAGAGCGTACTATTTTTGATCGCTTTACCGCATAGCGATTTGTAGTAAGGATCTGATATGCCTACTATGAACGTTGGCCCTGAAGGGACTCCGTTCAAAAACGAGAGGGATTGTGGTGTTCCCTTAATCTTTAACACTGTAAAAGTATCTAAAACACTTTATAGAAATGTCCGTCACAATAGGCATATATATATACATGTAACTGGTTGTCTGTTGTTGTTTTTTCAATCATTCTGTTAGCAATGAAAGAGAATGGTTTCAAACTTGTAAAATAATGCTGTTGAAATTAATTGTATATGAATCTATCATAATTAAATTTAGTACAATACGAATCCCTGCCATAGTGAAATCACAAAAATCGCATTCAGTCTGTTCTGCACCATCTCTGTCTTGACAACACGATTATGTCATATACTTAACAATCTATAAAAATATATTTTCTTTTTTAACCAGATAACAGAGACTGATATGACTTCATTTAGGAATCACATTATTTATATTGAATAATGCGGAATACAATTTCTATAATCATGCATATTTGTTGACACATCACTAGTTGTAATACACGCACACTAAGTATAATAGGATGTTAAACATTTCAATTATTAGCTCCAGAAAATGTGTTAGTGTACTTTTTCTCCATTCAAATTCAGTGATTTATTTGTTTTCATGCTATGAACATTGTTTAATGTTTTATGCAATAAACATCGTATCGTAAACAATTGGTATGTCTTTGCTATAAACCTAAATGTACATTTCAGAACCACAGACAAAGCCGACACCGACACAATAAACCATCAATACCCATCCCCAACCCCGCGCTTCGCCCTTCTGACCAGCGTCCACTCCCTACTCACGGAGCGACTGGTCACTCTGCTGTTCTACTGTGTCGTGGTCAGCTCCCAGCGCTATCACCTGTTTGTGTGGACAGTGTTCTCGCCAAAGCTGCTGTATGAAGGGATGCTGACCCTCGTTTTTGTGGTGTTCGCCTTAGCTGTGTCTGCCATCGGGCCATAATTTCTCGAAAGTTATTAAGCGTAACACGCTTAAAGTGGCACTCTTAATTAAAATCGATACAAATGTCTTACAAACATAAATTTTGAGTGATACACCTTTAACTACTTCGTACAAACTAAATAATGCATTTACGGATTTTTTTTACTGATAACAAGACTGAAACCGTGTATTTGATAGCTGAAAATGCACAGATATTAAATGACTGGTGTGTCCTAAAAGATTTACAGTGACTGATCAACTATAGTCTCATAAGGTAGAAATACCGTGTTTGTTGCACCTTTCTTTCAAATTATACACAATATCCTCCATAAGAACCATTGTTTTCAATATGTATCCATCATTTGAGGTAAATTAAAAGAATGTATTCTTTGTTGTACATCTTATTTGGGAGTAAGAGTGCATCTTTAAGTAGCTTATATCATTAAGCCAAATTTCATAGTTAATCTTGATTTTACTTAATAGAAAATAGTTTATTGTGATTATCATAAAGATATTTCCCTTTTAAAGTCCAATAACTCTTAAGAATGTGAATATTACACAAATTATACCGAAACAAAAATAGTGAGCTAAGCTTAATCCTGTCATAAAGGACTTGAGAAATTGGGGCCTGTCTGATGATAACTTCATAAGGGCAGCTCCAAAATATACAGATAATCAAGGACAAAACAACCATGTTGACAACAACGACACCTGTTGCTGTAGTATGTACTACGCAAAAATAACAAGCTCTTTCGGCAGCATTATCTTCATTTATACACCTATAGCAAAGGTAAAGGGAGATGTACAGACATTACGCATGATGAGCCCGATTGTCATTATTTTAAAGCTGGACTCTCACAGATTGAACATTTTGACAATTGTTTTATTTTTTGTCTTGGAACGAGCCAGTTTATGCGAAAACCCATGGAAACCAGTGATATAAGACTGCCGACGAACAATCAGATCTCATATTTTTATATTAAAATTTAAAACATGATGTTTTATGCATTATTTTTAAAGGGACTGTACTCCGAATGATGAAATAGCGAAAAAAGAAAAGAATAGAAAATGGTCGAAAACTGACATAATCTTGGTATCGATGTGTACAATGCATTGAAACTTACTAACTAAAGTACCACATAGTTTACAATTAATTTATTTGTCGCAGTGTTTTCGTATTTTTCCATTAAAACAGATTACTGTGTATGTCTACCTAGTATAATTCAATCCTTATGCGTGATTGGCTAGTCGATGTTATCACGTGATATAACCGAGTTAGGTGTATAGCTTAATTATATCACCCGTCTAGAAAAAGCCTTCGTAGCTCAGTGGATACAACGCTGGACTGTAATTTTGGCGACACCGGTCTTCGACACATTTTTTTTTTAATTTTGGTATTCTTTTTTACAATTATGATATCAACGAGTAAAGCATTTTATTAAATAATTGTCCTGAGATTCGTTATAGAAAAAAACTTTTTTTGGTGCCAATCTGGTGTACAGTCCCTTTAAACCGTTAGTAACGCTTTTAGCAATAAAACATTATTTTTCCAACTTAAATATGGAAATCTGCGATCTGGTCTTTTGTCAGCAGTCTTATATCACTGCTTTGCAGATATTTACGCAAGTTTTCGCTTTTTCGAAGACAAAAAATAAAACAGTTGTCAAAATGGTAAATATGTGGGAGTGCAGCTTTAAAAAGAACTCTTAATGGACAACAGCCCTTTTCGAAACGGGTGTTTAAAAGAACATGCTCGATCTCTAGTTATGAAATTGAGTGGCTTTTTTATTCAGGGACACCTTTTAATATTTTGGACTTAAAAAATCCACATTGACTCAAACAGTGAGTGCCAACGAAGTGTCATACACTGCTCCATTTAATCAGATATTCGAACTTGCGTTCTGTATTGACATATCATATTTACTTATAAATGAACATTGACTTTTGGTTGTTAAATATATCAGAATCATTTAAAACAAATTGAATATGATTCGAAGATGCTTTTACAAACATGTTGTACAAGGGTATGAATAGTAAAATATTAATGGAATGGAATAAATATTAAATTAAGTTTCTGCATTATTTTTGATAATTATTGTGTACTATGCCATATAAAAACAAACTGTTGATACAAATATACTAAGACTATAAATTTAAAAATATATAAACATGTAAATGAGTGAATGTTAAGAAACATATTTTAAAATAAATATTGCAACGATAACATAAGATCGTTAAATTACTTGTCCATGTGTGTTATTCAATATTCAACGTAAGTTAATGTTATGGTCATACATCATTGACTTCATTCACTCTATTGGTCAATTAGTAATTACAAGTAATCCGATTAGCTTCATCGCTCTTAGATCCAATTAAAACCAATGTTGAATACCAGCTATCAACTATAACACCGTTCAAGATATTCGAATATCTCTATACACGTGCTTTGGGGCTTTTAATTTCTCACGTTAAATGTATATTAATAAAGCGCAATTTTGAAATTCACAGTTTTTATGTTACAAAATCGAAACATTCTTAAGTCGTAATATCATCCTAAATGTCGTAATCCTAACAGGGGAAACAAAGTGACAAAGGTCCCGCTGATATCTCGCTGTGTTTTATCAGTCCTAAGTGTCTTAATGTATTCAAAATCATCTTCTTTGTTTAAACACACTTGAACTAAGAAGCCCTAAAATCTTGCTCGCTGGAGAAAGGCTATTTACCCCGATAATTGTATATGGAATAATCATGTTGATGATATTGTTAGATATACACACGCCGGCTAATTGCTAATTTAGAAAGACACAACATGAATATTAATGTGAATTTAATAGTGTTTGAAATGGCTCGCATTAAGTTCGACTACATTGTCGTTATTTTCTTAGCTCTTAAGTAACCAATTGAGCTGTCAGCGGGCTTAAAACTATATACATATTTGGAAATGTAAATGATTTTGAAATGTTTGGAGACAGTGTTGAAATGTTTCTTTAGGAAAAACAGTGCTGCCATGGTCGGTAAATAGCTACCATGTTCTCTTAAATGACATCCCCTTGGCGCGCTCACACTTGTAAAATTGTTTTAATCGCTTTTGACGTTTTTATCATGTAAGCTTGTCTGTCACGAAAACAAATCGAGGCATTTTCAATAGCCATGGTGTGGGCAACGGCCGCGTTGTCGGGGTCGGGCAAAATAGTTAATCGACCATACTTAAAATAGCGTTCAAGACGCTAACTCGAAACTTGGTAAGCGTGATACAAGTTCACGTAATTACTAGTATATGTACATGTATAGCAATGCACATTGTCATTTAAAAAACAGGTGAGCGTAGGCATCCAATTGCGATACCCTTGGTTAGTCTTGGTTAGTTTTGTTCACATAAATTGTGTTCTTGTCCTACATCCCCACTCATGCAGGTATATGATAGTAATTAGCTCGTGCGCGCGTCCGCCGCGGTTAATATCATGGTGCCTCAGCCAAGTTTCGTAAAGAGGATCAAGTAAACATAAATATATGTGGCAATGGCAATGGGATAGGGTCAGCAAAGAGGACAAGATCATGCACACTTATTATAAGCTTGGTTGTCAAATGCTCAAAAATTGGGTGGCATAGCAATGCTTCGTTTCTCAGTAACAAACTTTTCTTAGTGTGAATTGTATTCTTTTAAGCTATCATCAACACGTGGATGGCCACAACTTGCATCTTCTCAGGAGTGCTATCGTGATTTCTATGGCCTGACGGAAATGGCTGTATAACGAAACAATATCCGCCGGTTGCTATTATGATTTGACGATGGTTACATTCTTTGAACACCAGCACTGATTTCAAGGACCTTCGTTGAGTATTACGGCATCAGAGTTCACCGTTGTCCATTTCTTAACTGCCCAGAAGTGTTTTATTTCACTGATGAGCTATCAACAGTGGTTGGGGTGTTTACCAAGCAATCCAGGGCCGATACCTTCCTTAATGTTTCCGCAGACTTTAATCCCGACATGGCGCCGACAATCTGTTTGCAGAATGTCACAGTGAAATTGAATCTAACTTACACCGCTCAAAAGGCATACAGGTTGCGGTCCGCGGACAAATACTTGAAAGTGACAACTGGGTATTTGCTTTGGTGTGAAACGTTGACTTTAAAAGCGGGGATAATACCGACCACTAGACCACAAGGGATTACGGTCTGACAGGCCGGCTCTCAGCAAAATGTATCCGGATAAAAATGTTCGGACCTGCGTAAGATACCGCATTAATTTTAATTGATCATTTTGCGCTTACACGTCTCTCTTTCAATTTGATGCATTACTCATTCCAAGATTAAATAAATTATGACAGTGTGCCATAATCTGCGATACTCTTGAAGCATAACATGCACATTTTTTCGAATTTAGACATATTAAACCATTTTTAGGGTAACGCGAAAATTTCCAAAGCTATGAATATTCATTTGGCTTACGACTTCATACAGATTGCATTATTCATCGGGGTAAAACACATTTATATAATTATTTATTTAATGGATATCAGTTTCTTCTTTGCAACGTAAGATGGACATGTATCTAACAGATCATACGTTGAACACAGGCATCCAAAGACGTTATATGTATGTGCCTGGCCCCAATATTTCACAAATATTAAAGTCAAATCTCAATCTCAAATCGGTTTACCATATAAAAGCGAAGTATTATTCAAACTCTTGCATGTTTTAATACTTTTGAAAATGTATTTTCTCATAGAACATATTGATAAAACGACTTTGTCAATATTTCAAAGAAAACTACCCTAGAGCAAAAAAAAAATGTATACATACATTTTGGGCTGTAGAATATTTTTCACTAGTAATCTTGAGCAAAGGCGTTATTCGACATATTCTGTGATAGAATGCGCATTTTAAAGGTGTAAAAACATAAACGAGTTTTAATAACGTTTATTCTATGCGGTTTAATGAGTTGAGACTGAGATTGAGAATTGACTTAAGTGTTTTCGTGACATTAGGACATGGCGTTTTGACGTGTTTTTTTCAATTAACAGCCACAAGTTTTTACTTATATCAATTTTTAGCTTTCGATGAAAACCAAGCAATAGTATCATTGTCGGTGTCGTTGGTGTGCAAAAGCCATAACTAATACAACGTTTAAGATATTGAAATAACTCAATACATCAGCTATGGAGAGGTTATATGTACGTGCCTGCCGTATCCGCCTTTCAATTTTAGTATCAGAAGATCATTGTTGTCCTTATATATTTTATTTTTTGCTTTACCTAAAACATTTGAAAATATTGAAAGATGACGCTTAGTTCAGATGTTGCCAGAGACACTACAGTCATGTGTAGCTAGCCTAGTCACTCTTGCTTTCATAATTCCTGAGTTATGCCCCTTTTCCAATGAACACACGCAAAACATTAGTCGAACGTTGGCACGTGAAACTGTCCAGACGCTGACAGTGTGAGTACCCGCTACACGGCTGCTCTGACAGTGTGAGAACCCGCTACACAGCTGCTTTGACAGTGTAAGGACCTGGTGACACGTGAAACTGTCCACACTGCTGCTCTGGCAGTGTGGAACCGCTAAACTCCTGCTCTGACAGTGTGAGGGCCGAAGACAAACGTGTCGAGCGCATGGCATTAAACAAAACTTATACAAATGTAACTATTTTTTGAGACAAGTTATCAAAGAATATATTAAGTATTCGAAACCTGTTGTTAAACATTGGTCATTTCAGAATGTGTTTGTTTTTGTTTGTTTTCATTAATCGCTTTATTCTTGAAGGGTGTTTTACAGAAACAAACATTGAAAGACAACTCCTGCAGGTGGATTTTTTTTAATCCTTTCAGGAAACATACACGGTTTAGACGTCTCGATTTTCATTACCATTGTTTTTACAGGCGTTAATTTTGGCACATCATTTTTCATAAAATCTGTAAACAAATACTGCTGTGAATCTACAATGAAACGTTTTACATATTTTCAAAAATGTGACACTTTTTTTGGAGGTTATGTTTCTGAAAAGAACATGAAATCCATATGGACTGTTCGGCGATACAATTTTTGAACGTTGGTGGTCCGGATAATGATATTTAACAGAAGAATATGGGGTTTGATTGATTGCTTTGCTCTTAATTTAAAAAATGATAAAACGCCTCTTCAAAATTGAATTAAAAAGTAGACCTTTATGATATCATTTACATACGTAAAATGAACACGCTATCAACCCCCAATGAAAAGTTGATAGTTTGGTAAAATATAAACAAAGATATGTGAGGGTTAGGTAATACAGAGTAAATATGGGACCGGAATACTGAGCCGAAAATCAAACAGCTTCGAGTTGCTGCTAACAAAGTAGTTACTGATATCATATTTGACTTGTATCAAGTTTTGAATGCGAAATGGGTGAATCCCTATTTAAAGTAAGGAAAGTAAACAGTAAAGAAATAAAGGAAGCATACAGATTTAGTGAAATTGGTGTAGAAAGGAGCGTTGTTTTTCAATTAGCTTAGTAAATAAGTGATCTTTCGAGGGTCACAGGCGACAGACAGGATTTGCATATAGAATATGTCTGGGGATACTGTTTTAAAATTAAGTTCAAATACTGACAAGTGGTGACAAAACTTCATTTTGACTTGTAAACTCTTTGAATGAAGCGTATAGTGGCTGTGCAAATACATCTTTGAACTAAACTCTTACTGTGGTATGATGATCATGATGATGATAATGATGAAGTTGATGATGATGATAATGACGAAGTTGATGATGATGATGATGATGATGATGATGATGATGATGATGATGATGATGATGATGATGAAGTTGATGATGATGATGATAATGATGAAGTTGATGATGATGATGATAATGATGAAGTTGATGATGATGATGATAATGATGAAGTTGATGATGATGATGATGATGATGATGATAATGATGATGATGATGATAATTATGAAGTTTATGATGATGATAATGATGAAGTTGATGATGATGATGATGATAATGATGAAGTTGATGATGTTATTAATATTATTATTATTATTATTATTATTATAATTACACAAGTATTTTTTTATTTTATTATATTTTTTTATTAATAAATATAATAATGTTATTTTTATTATAATTATTATTGTTATTTTATGTTTAAAGGGGTTACACGATAGCTGTAGCTGTTAAGCTGTATATTTAACTTTAATACTAATAATTATAAATAATTATTTGATTATATGCATTTTATAATAAACACTATATGCATCGACACTGTTACGACGTACAGAAAAGTCCTTTTGCATCCCTTTTATACCCGCATACATGTATAGTCGCAATGTATACCAACTAAATACAAGTTAGTTACTTACTGTGTGTTCGTTTGTCTGTTTCCTAAACCCATGATAACCCATCGCTATATTCAGTTTTTTTTTTATTGGCAATATCAACAAAACCT